>NC_092333.1:459715000-459962500 GCF_046630445.1 Rutidosis leptorrhynchoides | reverse complement strand
TACAGATTACAGATTAAATTAGTAAATCTAAACCATAAAATCTAAACCCTACACCCTGAAATATAAACCCTACACCTTAAACCTCGAACTCCTCTAAATCCTTTATATTAAAAACTAAATATAAACCCTAACCCCTAAAATCTAAACCATAAACTATAAACTAAATCCTAAATCTAGACCAATATCCAAAACCTAAACTTTAAACCCTAAAATCTAAACCTTAAACCCTAAATCTAAACCATAAACCCTAATCCCTACACCCTAAATCTAAACCCAAAATCCTAAACTTAAACTCTAAAACCTAAAATCTAAACCCTAAATCTAAACCCTAAACCGAAACACTAAGCCCAAAAAACTCTAAACCCAACTGTTTTCTTTGAGGAGAAGCCACTCTTGAACTTCCTTAAAAGTAACGTTGTTGTAGATATCTTTGAGAATAGTAAACCGGTGATACCTTTTGATTATAGTTTTTTTCAACAAACTAATTTTAACTTCATGGTCCACAAGTTTCAATTCATCTTTGTTCAGTGTCACATCAAAGTTGGTAATTTCAACAAAACTACATTCTTTGAAGGTATGAGTAAAAAAAACCCATTATATTTTTGTAAACTGTAGCCCTTATTTTATTTCCCTGTAAGATCAAAAGTAAATATACGTTTGTATGTAAACTTAAATACAATTTGTTTAAATATACGGATTTAAAATATCACCATAAATAATTATAGCAAAAATACATCATAATATACAGATTACATATTTAATTAGTAAAACCAATGTACAGATTACAAATCACATACGATAATATTATGTATGCCTAACCTAAACCCTAAACCCTATAATCTAAACATAAAATCTAAACCTTACACCATAAAATATAAACGCTACACCTTAAACCCTAAACTCTTCTAAATCATATGTTTTAAAAACTAAATCTAAACCCTAACCCTAAGCCCTAAAATCTAAACCTTAGAATCTAAACCTTAAACTCTAACCTAAACCCTAAACCTTAAATCTAAACCCAAAACCCTAAACCTAAACTCTAAACTGTAAAATTTAAAGCCTAAACCCTAAATCTAAACCATAAACCCTACACCCTAAATCTAAACCTAAAACACTAAACCTAAACTCTAAACTCTAAAATCTAAACCCTAAATCTAAACCCTTAACCCTAAACCTAAACTCTATACCCTAAAAACTTTAAACCATAATCCTAAACCCTAAGCCCTAAAATCTTAATTGTAAAATCTAAACCCTAAACTAAACCCTAAACCCAAAATCTAAGCCCAAAACCCTACACCTAAACTCTAAAACCTAAAATCTAAACCCTAAACCCCAAATCTAAACCCTAAACCCTAACCCTAACCTCTAAACTCTGAAATCTAAACCATAAATTCTAAACCTAAACTATAAATCTAAACATTAACCCTAAATAAAACCATAATCAATTATATCATAAATAACTATATCATAATATTCAGATTTTAAATTAGACCATAAACAATTATATCATAAATACATCATAAACACTAAAAAACCATAAACGATTTAAACAATTAATAGCATAAATACATCATAATATACAGATACATATTTTGAATAAAACATAAACAAATGTATCATAATTACATCATGCATCATAATATACAAATTACAGATTTGATTAATAACATAAATAAATCATAGCAAAATTATATTCATTAGGAGATGTATTTATTAATTTAAGTATGCATTATAATCACTATAGTGTACAATGCAAATATGAATGGAATTTGCTTTCCTCAAAATTCACAAGGAAATTCATATGATAATATTGAGTCTGACTTCATATATGTTTTCTTTTTTCATTGATTGATGACCTTGATTTTGAATTTCCAGTCATTTTGTTCCTTGCTAATCATGTAAAGTGGGGTGAATTCCATAGATTTAGCCGTTTATTCATATGTATTGTTTTGTAATTTTTCTTATGTGTTGATGTGAGTAATTTTTAGGAATATGGAGGATTTATAGTGAAAAAAGGATACGTGGTATGTAAAATAAGGAAAAGATATGTGAAATATATGATAAGCATTTCAAATCCAAATACAAATACAAAAATAAGGGATTGTTATTGTTATTTTATTTATTTAACTTCATTACTTTTAGAAGATAATAATACACACTATATTGGCCTAACATGACATAGTGAACTCTAGTTAATTAAAGACCGACGCTTTCACGGGTTTTATTTAATTTTGATATTTGAAGAGAATCTTTAACTATGACGACCACACAAAAAAATATAACCTTGCAAACTTACGAATGTGTAGAAATATAAATTAAAAAATTCTTGTTAAAAACCATTAATCCGACATTCATTTTTATTTGTTTTGAATAGCTACTCGCCGATCATTTTAGCCAGTCGAAATAACTTAGCCCTAACTGTAATTGATAAATGTTATACATTACTATTACTAATAATATATACATATTTGTATTCTATTGTACATACCTGATCCAACCAACCCTAGCCAATAGATGTCTTCCAAACTTATTTCTATGCCATCTCTAACTGATTATATAGTTAATTTTAGTAAGCCATATAATTTTCATTGACAAAATGTAAATACAATACTTCCTACAAAATGAATAAAACAAGCTATGAGGTTAGCTGCGCTACGCTGCGGAAAATCGTGGTTTGGGTTCTTACTTTTATTTTGTTACATAATGCATAGTGTTAACCTTAGTACATTCTACAATACTGGATGTCAATAAAATGGATGTTAATTTTTTTATATGTAGTGTGCTATCTACCATCTTCCATCCATCACAATCCATTATCTCGTTCATAATTATAAATTTTATCAGCACCATTTGCAGATCATGAAAAGGACAGAACGGTGTAATAGATTTTTTCGAGCTATGTCTTGACGATATAGATCTAGCTTCTATCAAAACCTGTGTCATTAGTGTCTAGCAGATCAGCACTTTCACTACCATAATTTTATGCTTTCTTTTGTCTTTCATAGTTAGAAGTTAGATAATAGTATTGTCTAACCACTTACTGTATAATTAAGATATTTTCAATTAGTAGCCAGTTATTCCAAATGAATTGGCCATTGTAAAAACTAAAATACAATTGTAAAAGTCAAAATAAGAAACCTGAAAGTACTGATAACTATCCGCACTGGTATAAACTTGCGTTCAGAAGTTCAAATTAACTGCGACGTTAAACAACAATTTAACCAAACAATCCATAAAAGAAATTAAATTAAAAGATATGAAAAGGATAAGTTACCGATCTAAAATGACATGATCCTTTTAGTATCAAAGTTTAAACACATAGTATCTCAAAAATTTGCTCCCTGTTAAACAAAGACCATTAATATATATAAAAAAAAAAAAAAAAAAATCACATTATAGATAGTAACCAAATATGTGTTCTAAACGCACCAAGTATCAAAAAATCGGGAATCAGGTAAACATTTAAAAAATAAACCTGTAATTTTATAATTTCCTTGAATTTATTATAATGTTTTGGAGACAATAAAGACACAGTAAAAATGAAGCAATAAATTCCAGTAAAATTAGCGACTTTATCGAACTTGAGTTCACCTGCAACTATGAAGACTTAGTTGTGAGTTTTTTTTCGAACGTTTACCATCGTAAGGTATCAACTATTCATATGCAAACATGTTCGATGTGCATTAATTTTTTAGCTGGACTCCAACTCTAAACATATGCATATTAAAAAATCTTCATTCAAGTAAGTCTCTAGTGTAATATGCATATTAAAAGTACCAACTGGTGTACCTCTAATCATTGATGCTGACCGGATTACACCACCGTCATATAGAACCACCCAAAGGGCAAAAACTACAAATGTGAAGAAAGCAAATGAGCCTGCTTGAATATTGAAACTTGATCCTAAATGTCTATCCATTGTTCTTGCTTGACATATTAGAAAACTCGGATTAACTAACGTGTGTATCGATTACCACAATGGTAGAAGTCGGGTTAGTGCTTTTAGTTGTTCGATTTTCTCTACTGTACATAAACTTCCGATTTCATTTATCAAATCTTTTGGGTTCTGAAAGATGCAAGCGTTGAACCTACATAAACAATTAAAAACCATCTTTTTAGCAAAACTTTCATAAATGAAATCGGAAGTGGTGCAGTTTCGGTTCAGCTTAAGTCTTTGGCAAAGCCTCCCGTTTACAGTTAAATCCATTAGTTTTAGCCATTAAATTTTACACATGGCTCAATTTGACAAAATTGTGAACGGGTTGAATTTGCCACGTTTATATAAAAGCAAGTTAAATGGGTTTTTGGTTCATGAATATCTGATACATACGATTCCGATCATTTTTATGTGTGGTATAAAAGCATAGACAGTGAATTTAATGGTTTAAAGATGTATAGATAGCTTCAAAAAAAAAGAGACCACAACTGTTGGCTAAAAAGCGGAGAACTTATTTCGGTTTTGCTCTTTAATACATGCTCCCTTAGTAGAAGAAATCGCCTGGATATGGAAGACAATACAACCTTTTTATTAAAGGTAAATACTTAAGTGTGTTTTTCTACTATTTGTCAATTAAGTTAATACACCTCATACTACGAACATTTAAGTTAATGAGGCCTATGATACCATATGTGAAATGTCTCGTTCATATTGATTATAAACGTTCCATATTAATTGATTTCGTCGCGAGGTTTTGACCTCTATATGAGACGTTTTTCAAGGACTGCATTCATTTTTTAAAACAAGCATAACCTTTATTTTATCGATAAAGGTTTAAAAAGCATTACGTAGATTATCAAATAATGATAATCTAAAATATACTATTTACACACGACCATTACATAATGGTTTACAATAAGAATATATTACATCAAAAATAAGTTTCTTGAATGCAGTTTTTACACAATATCATACAAGCATGGACTCTAAATCTTGTCCTTATTTTAGTATGCAACAGCGGAAGCTCTTAATAATCACCTGAGAATAAACATGCTTAAAACGTCAACAAAAATATTGGTGAGTTATAGGTTTAACCTATATATTTATCAAATCGCAATAATAGACCACAAGATTTCATATTTCAATATACATCTCATACATAGAGATAAGAATCATTCATATGGTGAACACCTGGTAACCGACATTAACAAGATGCATATAAGAATATCCCCTATCATTCCGGGAAATCCTTCGGACATGATATAAACGAATTCGAAGTACTAAAGCATCCGGTACTTTGGATGGGGTTCGTTAGGCCCAATAGATCTATCTTTAGGATTCGCGTCAATTAGTAGATCGGTTTACTAATTCTTAGGTTACTAAGCAAAAGGGGCATATTCGGCTTCGATCATTCAACCATATAATGTAGTTTCATTTACTTGTGTCTATTTCATAAAACATTTATAAAACTGCATGTATTCTCATCCCAAAATATTAGATTTTAAAAGTGGGACTATAACTCACTTTCACAGATTTTTACTTCGTCGGGAAGTAAGACTTGGCCACTGGTCGATTCACGAACCTATACAAATATGTACATATATCAAAGTATGCTCAAAATATATTTACAACATTTTTTAATACGTTATAATGTTTTAAGCTTATTAAGTCAGCTGTCCTCGTTAATAACCTACAACTAGTTGTCCATAGTTAGATGTACAGAAATAAATATAAATTATCTTGGATCAATCCACGACCCAGTGTATACAAGTCTCAGGCTAGATCACAACTCAAACTATATATATTATTTTGGAATTAACCTCAACCCTGTATAGCTAACTCCAACATTACTGCATATAGAGTGTCTATGGTTGTTCCAAAATATATTATATAGATGGGTCGATATGATATGTCAAAACATTGTATACGTGTCTATGGTATCCCAAGATTACATAATATATATTAGAATATATGAATAATACAATATAAGTTTGTTAAGTTATGATTTGTATAGAATTGTTACAATATTTCCCGTAGCTACAACAATCAAAAAATATCCAATCTTGTTTTACCCATAACTTCTTCGTTTTAAATCCGTTTTGAGTGAATCAAATTGCTATGGTTTCATTTTGAACTCTATTTTATGAATCTATACAGAAAAGTATAGGTTTATAGTCAGAAATATAAGTTACAAGTCATTTTTGTAAGAGGTAGTCATTTCAGTCGAAAGAACGACGTCTTGATGACCATTTTGAAAAACATACTTTCACTTTGAGTTTAACCATGATTCTTTGGATATAGTTTCATGTTCATAAGAAAAATCATTTTTCCAGAAGGACAACTTTTAAATCAAAGTTTATCATAGTTTTTAATTATCAAACACAAAACAGCCCGCGATGTTACTACGACGGCGTATGTCCGGTTTTACGGTGTTTTTCGTGTTTTCAGGTTTTAAATCATTAAGTTAGCATATCATATAGATATATAACATGTGTTTAGTTGATTTTAAAAGTCAAGTTAGAAGGATTAACTTTATTTGCGAACAAGTTTAGAATTAACTAAACTATGTTCTAGTGATTACAAGTTTAAATCTTCGAATAAGATAGTTTTATATGTATGAATCGAATGATGTTATGAACATCATTACTACCTTAAGTTTAGTAGGTAAACCTACTGGAAATGACAAGAAATGATCTAGCTTCAAAGGATCTTGGATGGCTTGAAAGTTCTGGAAGTATGATCATGACACAAAAACAAGTTCAAGTAAGATTTTTACTCGAATTAAGATAGTTTATAGTTATAGAAATTGAATCAAAGTTTGAATATGATTATTACCTTGAATAAGAAAGATAACCTACTGTAAATAACAAAGGTTTCTTGATCTTAGATGATTACTTGGAATGGATTAGAAAGCTTGGATGTAAACTAGTAAACTTGAAAGGATTTTCGAAGTGTTCTTGAAGTGTTCTTCCTAAGATGATTATAGCTTGATTCTTGAAGTAATTTTTGATGAAGATGATGATTAACTACTGGAAAAATTCGTTCATAAGTATGTGTGTGTGTGTGTGTGTGTGTGTGTGTGTTGAGAAAGAATTAGAAAGAGAATTGGAAGTGAAATGGAGTGAATGATGAGTGGTAAGTGGTGAGTGGGGTTAAAAGGAGTTCTAGTTAGTTGACTAGTTTATGGTAGAAGTTAAAATTGATTAGTCATACATGACATAATCAAGAGTGGAATCCCATGCTAGTTCCTATTGGTATATACCAACAGTAAGTACGTCTAGAAGCTGTGTATAATACGAGTATGAATACGACTAGAATTCTTGATGAAAAAAGAATGGGAATGTAACTGTACCCATTTTCGTTAAGTATTAGTGTTTTGATATATGTCTTGAAGTCTTCCAAAAGTATATTAATACATCTAAATACACTACATGTATATACATTTAAACTGAGTCGTTAAGTCATCGTTAGTCGTTACATGTAAGTGTTGTTTTGAAACCTTTAAGTTAACAATCTCATTTAATGTTGTTAACCCATTGTTTATTATATCTAATGAGATGTTAAATTATTATCTTATCATGATATTATGATATATTAATATATCTTAATATGATATATATACATTTAAATGTCGTTACAACGATAATCGTTACATATATGTCTCGTTTCGAAATCCTTAAGTTAGTAGTCTTGTTTTTATGTATATAACTCATTGTTAATATACTTATGGAGATACTCACTTATCATAATATCATGTTAACTATTTGTATATCCATATATATATCATCATGTCGTTTTTACAAGTTTTAATGTTCGTGAATCGCCGGTCAACTTGGGTGGTCAATTGTCTACATGAAACTCATTTCAAATAATCAAGTCTTAACAAGTTTGATTGCTTAACATGTTGGAAACATTTAATCATGTAAAAATCAATTTCATTTAATATATATAAACATGGAAAAGTTCGGGTCACTACAGTACCTACCCGTTAAATAAATTTTGTCCCGAAATTTTAAGTAGTTGGAGGTGTTGTCGTATCTTCTGGAAATAAGTGTGGGTATTTCTTCTTCATCTGATCTTCTCGTTCCCAGGTGAACTCGGGTCCTCTACGAGCATTCCATCGAACCTTAATAATTGGTATCTTATTTTGCTTAAGTCTTTTAACCTCACGATCCATTATTTCGACGGGTTCCTCGATGAATTGAAGTTTTTCGTTGATTTGAATTTCGTCTAACGGAATAGTGAGATCTTCTTTAGAAAAATATTTCTTCAAATTCGAGATGTGGAAAGTGTTATGTACAGTCGCGAGTTGTTGAGGTAACTCAAGTCGGTAAGCTACTGGTCCGACACGATCAATAATCTTGAATGGTCCAATATACCTTGGATTTAATTTCCCTCATTTACCAAATCGAACAACGCCTTTCCAAGGTGCAACCTTAAGCACGAACATCTCTCTAATTTCAAATTCTATATCTTTTCTTTTAATGTCGGCGTAGCTCTTTTGTCGACTTTAGGCGGTTTTCAACCGTTGTTGAATTTGGATAATCTTCTTGGTAGTTTCTTGTATTATCTCCGGACTCGTAATCTGTCTATCCCCCACTTCACTCCAACAAATCGGAGACCTACACTTTCTACCATAAAGTGCTTCAAACGGCGCCATCTCAATGCTTGAATGGTAGCTGTTGTTGTAGGAAAATTCTGCTAACGGTAGATGTCGATCCCAACTCTTTCTGAAATCAATACACATGCTCGTAGCATGTCTTCAAGCGTTTGTATCGTCCTTTCGCTCTGCCCATCAGTTTGTGGATGATAGGAAGTACTCATGTCTAGACGAGTTCCTAATGCTTGCTGTAATGTCTGCCAGAATCTTGAAATAAATCTGCCATCCCTATCAGAGATAATAGAGATTGGTATTCCATGTCTAGAGACGACTTCCTTCAAATACAGTCGTGCTAACTTCTCCATCTTGTCATCTTCTCTTATTGGCAGGAAGTGTGCTGATTTGGTGAGACGATCAACTATTACCCAAATAGTATCAAAACCACTTGCAGTCCTTGGCAATTTAGTGATGAAATCCATGGTAATGTTTTCCCATTTCCATTCCGGGATTTCGGGTTGTTGAAGTAGACCTGATGGTTTCTGATGCTCAGCTTTGACCTTAGAACACGTCAAACATTCTCCTACGTATTTAGCAACGTCGGCTTTCATACCTGGCCACCAAAAATGTTTCTTGAGATCCTTGTACATCTTCCCCGTTCCAGGATGTATTGAGTATCTGGTTTTATGAGCTTCTCTAAGTACCATTTCTCTCATATCTCCAAATTTTGGTACCTAAATTCTTTTAGCTCTATACCGGGTTCCGTCTTCCTGAATATTAAGATGTTTCTCCGATCCTTTGGGTATTTAATCCTTTAAGTTTCCCTCTTTTAAAAATCCTTGTTGCGCCTCCTTTATTTGAGTAGTAAGGTTAGTGTGAATCATTATATTCATAGATTTTACTCGAATGGGTTCTCTGTCCTTTCTGCTCAAGGCGTCGGCTACCACATTTACCTTCCCCGGGTGGTAACGAATCTCAAAGTCGTAATCATTCAACAATTCAATCTATCTGCGCTGCCCATGTTCAGTTGTTTCTGATTAAATATGTGTTGAAGACTTTTGTGGTCGGTATATATAATACTTTTGACCCCATATAAGTAGTGCCTCCAAGTCTTTAATGCAAAAACAACCGCGTCTAATTCCAAATCATGCGTCGTATAATTCTGCTCGTGAATCTTCAATTGTCTAGACGCATAAGCAATTACTTTCGTTCGTTGCATTAATACACAACCGAGACCTTGCTTTGAGGCGTCACAATATATCACAAAATCATCATTCCCTTCAGGTAATGACAATATAGGTGCCGTAGTTAACTTTTTCTTTAACAATTGAAACGCTTTCTCTTGTTCATCCTTCCATTCAAATTTCCTCCCTTTATGCGTTAATGCAGTTAAGGGTTTTGCTATTATGGAAAAGTCTTGGATGAACCTTCTGTAGTAACCAGCTAGTCCTAAAAACTGGCGTATGTAATTCGGAGTTTTCAGGGTTTCCCACTTTTCAACGGTTTCAATCTTTGCTGGATCCACCTGAATACCTTCTTTGTTCACTATGTGACCGAGGAATTGAACTTCTTCCAACCAAAATGCACACTTTGAAAACTTAGCGTACAGTTTTTCTTTTCTCAGCAACTCTAGCACTTTTCTTAAATGTTCTTCGTGCTCTTGATCATTCTTCGAGTAAATAAGTATGTCATCGATGAAAACAATGACAAACTTGTCAAGATATGGCCCACACACTCGGTTCAAGAGATCCATGAACACAGCTGGTGCGTTAGTCAATCCAAATGGCATAACCATAAACTCGTAATGACCGTAACGCGTCCTAAAAGCAGTCTTTGGAATATCATGCTCCTTCACCCGCATTTGATGATATCCAGAACGTAAATTGATCTTCGAATAAACCGACGAGCCTTGTAGTTGATCAAATAAGTGGTCAATTCTCGATAATGGGTAACGGTTCTTGATGGTAAGTTTGTTCAACTCTCGGTAGTCGATACACAACCTGAATGTACCATCTTTCTTCTTGACAAATAGAACAAGAGCTCCCCAGGGTGATGTACTTGGTCGAATGAAACCACGCTCTAAAAGTTCCTGTAGCTGACTTTGTAATTCTTTCATTTCGCTGGGTGCGAGTCTGTATGGCACAAGCTATTGGTGCAGCTCCTGGTACAAGGTCTATTTGAAATTCAACGGATCAATGTGGGGGTAATCCCGGTAATTCTTTCGGAAATACATCGGAAAATTCTTTTGCGACGGGAACATCACTGATGTTCTTTTCTTCAGGTTTAACTTCCTCGATGTGTGCTAGAATGACGTGACAACCTTTTCTTATTAGTTTTTGTGCCTTCAAACTACTAATAAGATTTAATTTCGCGTTGTTCTTTTCTCCGTACACCATTAAAGGTTTTCCTTTTTCACGCATAATGCGAATCGCATTTTTGTAACAAACGACCTCTGCTCTCACTTTTTTCAACCAGTCCATGCCAATTATTACATCAAAACTTCCTAACTCGACTGGTATTAAATCAATTTTAAACGTTTCATCCCCCAGTTTAATTTCTCTCTCCCGACATATATTATCTGCTGAAATTAATTTACCGTTTGCTAATTCGAGTAAAAATTTACTATCCAAAGGCGTCAATGGGCAACTTAATTTAGCATAAAATTCTCTACTCATATAGCTTCTATCCACATCCGAATCAAATAAAACATAAGAAGATTTATCGTCAATAAGAAACGTACCTGTAACAAGCTCCGGGTCTTCCTGTGCTTCTGCTGCATTAATATTGAAAACTCTTCCACGGCCCTGCCCATTAGTATTCCCCTGATTCGGGCAATTTCTAATAATGTGGCCCGTTTTTCCACATTTATAACAAACAGCGTTGGTATTACTTGCTCCGACACTATTCGTTTCGGCATTACTTGTTCCGACATTATTTGTTCCTTTAGTTCTGTTAAACTTTGGTCCGTAGACCTCACACTTTGTCGCGCTATGACCATTTCTTTTACACCTGTTGCAAAATGTCGTGCAAAACCCCTGATGATTTTCTTCACACCTATGACATGGCTGTTTTTGGTTTTTGTTGCCGTTGTTGTTATTGAGGTTGTTGTTGGGATTGTTATTGTTGTTGAAACGGTTGTTGTAGTTGTTGTTGTTGGGATGTTTGTTGTAGTTATTGTTAGGACTGCGGTTATTATTGCGATTGTTGTTGCGGTTGTTGGGATAGTTGTTGCGATTGTTATTGTAATTGTTGTTGTTGTTGTACTGGTGACTCTTGTCACCGTTTTCCTCCCACTTCCTCTTGAGTTGTTTCGTGTTGGCTTCTTCGGTCGCCTGCTCTTTAATTATTCCCTCAATCTAATTTATGAGTTTATGAGCCATTCAACTTGCCTTCTGTATAGAAGCGGGCTCGTGTGAACTCACATCTTCTTGAATCCTTACTGGTAACCCTATTACAAACGAGTCGATTTTTTACTTCTTCATCTTCGAACTCTCCCGGACACAATAGGCACAACTCTGTGAATCGTCGTTCATATGTGGTAACGTTGAACCCATGTGTTCGTAACTCTCTAAGTTCTGCTTTGAGTTTATTGACTTCGTTTCTAGGACAGTACTGCTCGTTCATCAATTGCTTGAACGCCGACCACGGTAGTGCGTAAGCAGCATTTTGTCCTACCTGTTCAAGATAGGTGTTCCACCACGTTAACGCAGTACCTGTGAAGGTATGCGTAGCGTACTTAACTTTGTCCTCTTCAGTACACTTACTTATGGCAAACACCGATTTGACTTTCTCGGTCCGCCGTTTCAATCCAATTGGTCCTTCGGTTCCATCAAACTCCAAAGGTTTGCAGACAGTGAATTCTTTGTAGGTGCATCCTACAAGATTTCTTGAGCCGTTAGCTGCATTGCTAGATTCAGAGTTATTGTTGGTATGTAGCGCAGCCTGTACTGCAGCTATGTTTGCAGCAAGAAAAGTACGAAATTCCTCTTCGCTCATATTCATGGTTTGTCGCGTAGTCGGTGCCATTTCCTTCAAAATAGTCAACTGAATCGAGTTAATCATACAGAATATTAAGAGTAGTCAATAGTATTTCGTAGCATAATATGAACTCATTTATAAAAGCTTTTTCTTCATATTAGCGTTTTATAAGTTTAAATTCGGGTACTACCTACCCGTTAAGTTCATACTTAGTAGCTAATATACAATTCAACTACTACAATTCCATATGAAAAACTGATTATAATAATATATCACATACAAATATTCTTCAAACTTACAACTTCGCTATATTACATATAACATGAAATATAGTACACTTTTGATACAGGAGAGTTTTGAAGATAAATCTAGTTAATACGCAAGTTGTTCAGCAAAGGAAATAAAGACACGTAATTCATAAGTCCAGAAACAAGTCATGCATTCTGGTTTTACTAAGACGACTTCCCATCCTTGGTCTTGTGGAAAATAACCGTTATGACCATTGGCTAGGAAGCATGTTGTAATGTCGTCAAAAGGATGAGGGTTTCGTAATGTCCAAAAGCCCCGTAATAATCTAAAAACTTTGTTTCTCACCCCAACTACTGAATCCGTCACTTGTGAAAAGGTTTTATTTAAAAGTTGTAACCCGATATTGTTTTTCTCACTTTGGTAAGAAGCGAACATCACTAACCCGTAAGTATAACATGCTTCTTTATGTTGCATGTTAGAAGCTCTTTCTAACTCGCGAAATCCTATGTTGGGATATGTTGAGTCAAAATAGGTTCTTAACCCGTAGCGTAAAATTGCATTTGGGTTCCCCGCATTTAATGCTTTAAAGAAAACACGGCGTAACTTACGGTCTCCCCAATGTGATATACCCCACCTATCAAAGGAAAGCCTTTTATAAACTAAGGCATTTCTGGAAAGTCTTTCAAATGTTTGACAAGTTAATTTCGCCATAACTAAATGTGCTGATGAACTCTGACCGACTCTAGACAAGATTTCCTCAATCATATCCTCTGGTAGGTCTTCTAAAATATTCGGTTGTCTACCCTTAACGTCCATTTTGTTTTTATACTTAAAATAGACAAGGATTAGATTCATAAAAGATAATTAACAAACAATACAAGCAATTTTTACATAGAACATAAAAGTACAAGCACACTATAATACATATAATACACAACATGATTACAACTCCCTAATATGAATCACTGGTTTCTTCTTCGGACTTGGTTCGCTTTCCTAATTTTCTAGGGATATATGGTGTTCCTCTAATACGAGGCGTCGTTTTCCACAATGGTTTAGAAAAACCTGGTGGTTTAGAGGTTCCCGGGTTATTGTTACACTTTAGAAAATACAGATGTTGCCGATACATATAAAGCTCATCGGGGTTGGAATCGGGTTTCTCTATTTTTATACCTTTTCCCTTATTATTTTCTTTTGCTATATTAAATTGGGTCGAGGTGATTTCTATAACATCATCGGAATCCTCATCGGGATCCGATTCATCGGAAAATTGGTAATCTTCCCAATATTTTACTTCCTTGGCAGAAACACCATTGACCATTTTTAACTTTGGTCCGTTGGTTGAGGATTTTCTTTTATTTTAAACGATTTACTGTAGGTATCACTATTTCTTCCTCCGAAACCTCTTCTTCTTCTGGTTCTTCCTCTTCCGATTCATCCTCTTCTGGTTCCTCTTCTTCCGGTTCCTCCTCTTCCGGTTCCTCTTCGGGAATTTGTGAATCTTCCCAAAATATATTCGACTCTTCATTATTATTAGGTGAATCAATGGGATTTGTACTAAAGGTAGACATCTATCACACAATATCAAACACATTAAGAGGTTAATATATCACATAATATTTACATGTTAATAATATATAGTTTCCAACAAAAGTGTTAAGCAATCGTTTTTTTTTAAAGAAAACACGGTCGAAGTCCAGACTCACTAATGTATCCTAACAAACTCGATAAGACACACTAATGCAAATTTTCTGGTTCTCTAAGACCAACGCTCGGATACCAACTGAAATACAGTTGAGGACAACCACCGTCCCACCCAGTGCCTTCCCAGCTAACCGCCTGGTGACCAGTGAGTGTACCTCAGATACTGATTTTAGGGTCTGCCTCTCGACTACTGCCAACCCTCGTAAGGGATCGCAAGGAGTAAGAGCCAATACTTCGTCACAGGTAACACTGTGAGAACCTCCTTTATGACTAACCCGCCACACATGGACGGCGTTATACCATCTCTGATACCAACTGAAATGTCCCATTCATATTGATTATAAACGTTCCATATTAATTGATTTCGTCGCGAGGTTTTGACCTCTATATGAGACGTTTTTCAAAGACTGCATTCATTTTTTAAAATAAGCATAACCTTTATTTTATCGATAAAGGTTTAAAAAGTATTACGTAGATTATCAAATAATGATAATCTAAAATATACTGTTTACACACGACCATTACATAATGGTTTACAATAAGAATATATTACATCAAAAATAAGTTTCTTGAATGCAGTTTTTACACAATATCATACAAGCATGGACTCTAAATCTTGTCCTTATTTTAGTATGCAACAGCGGAAGCTCTTAATAATCACCTGAGAATAAACATGCTTAAAACTTCAACAAAAATGTTGGTGAGTTATAGGTTTAACCTATATATTTATCAAATCGTAATAATAGACCACAAGATTTCATATTTCAATATACATCCCATACATAGCGATAAGAATCATTCATATGGTGAACACCTGGTAACCGACATTAACAAGATACATATAAGAATATCCCCTATCATTCTGGGAAATCCTTCGGACATGATATAAACGAATTCGAAGTACTAAAGCATCCGGTACTTTGGATGGGGTTCGTTAGGCCCAATAGATCTATCTTTAGGATTCGCGTCAATTAGTAGATCGGTTTACTAATTCTTAGGTTACTAAGCAAAAGGGGCATATTCGGCTTCGATCATTCAACCATATAATGTAGTTTCATTTACTTGTGTCTATTTCGTAAAACATTTATAAAACTGCATGTATTCTCATCCCAAAATATTAGATTTTAAAAGTGGGACTATAACTCACTTTCATAGATTTTTACTTCTTCGGGAAGTAAGACTTGGCCACTGGTCGATTCACGAACCTATACAAATATGTACATATATATCAAAGTATGCTCAAAATATATTTACAACATTTTTTAATACGTTATAATGTTTTAAGCTTATTAAGTCAGCTGTCCTCGTTAATAACCTACAACTAGTTGTCCATAGTTAGATGTACAAAAATAAATATAAATTATCTTGGATCAATCCACGACCCAGTGTATACAAGCCTCAGGCTAGATCACAACTCAAACTATATATATTATTTTAGAATCAACCTCAACCCTGTATAGCTAACTCCAACATTACTGCATATAGAGTGTCTATGGTTGTTCCAAAATATATTATATAGATGGGTCGATATGATATGTCAAAACATTGTATACGTGTCTATGGTATCCCAAGATTACATAATATATATTAGAATACATGAATAATACAATATAATTTTGTTAAGTTATGATTTGTATAGAATTGTTACAATATTTCCCGTAGCTACAACAATCAAAAAATATCCAATCTTGTTTTACCCATAACTTCTTCGTTTTAAATCCATTTTGAGTGAATCAAATTGTTATGGTTTCATATTGAACTCTATTTTATGAATCTATACAGAAAAGTATAGGTTTATAGTTGGAAATATAAGTTACAAGTCGTTTTTGTAAGAGGTAGTCATTTCAGTCGAAAGAACGACGTCTTGATGACCATTTTGAAAAACATACTTCCACTTTGAGTTTAACCATGATTTTTGGATATAGTTTCATGTTCATAAGAAAAATCATTTTCCCAGAAGAACAACTTTTAAATCAAAGTTTATCATATTTTTTAATTATCAAACCCAAAACAGCCCGCGGTGTTACTACGACGGCGTATGTCCTGTTTTACGGTGTTTTTAGTGTTTCCAGGTTTTAAATCATTAAGTTAGCATATCATATATATATAGAACATGTGTTTAGTTGATTTTAAAAGTCAAGTTAGAATGATTAACTTTATTTGCGAACAAGTTTAGAATTAACTAAACTATGTTCTAGTGATTACAAGTTTAAATCTTCGAATAAGATAGTTTTATATGTATGAATCGAATGATGTTATGAACATCATTACTACCTTAAGTTTAGTAGGTAAACCTACTGGAAGTGACAAAAAATGATCTAGCTTCAAAGGATCTTGGATGGCTTGAAAGTTCTTGAAGTAGGATCATGACACAAAAACAAGTTCAAGTAATATTTTTACTCGAATTAAGATAGTTTATAGTTATAGAAATTGAATCAAAGTTTGAATATGATTATTACCTTGAATAAGAAAGATAACCTACTATAAATAACAAAGGTTTCTTGATCTTAGATGATTACTTGGAATGGATTAGAAAGCTTGGATGTAAACTAGTAAACTTGAAAGGATTTTCGAAGTGTTCTTGAAGTGTTCTTCCTAAGATGATTATAGCTTGATTCTTGAAGTAATTTTTGATGAAGATGATGATTAGCTACTGGAAAAATTCGTTCATAAGAGTGTGTGTGTGTGTGTGTGTGTGTGTGTGTGTGTGTGTGTGTTGAGAGAGAATTAGAAAGAGAATTGGAAGTGAAATGGAGTGAATGATGAGTGGTAAGTGGTGAGTGGGGTTAAAAGGAGTTCTAGTTAGTTGACTAGTTCATGGTAGAAGTTAAAATTGATTAGTCATACATGACATAATCAAGAGTGGAATCCCATGCTAGTTCCTATTGGTATATACCAACAGTAAGTACGTCTAGAAGCTGTGTATAATACGGGTATGAATACGACTAGAATTCTTGATGAAAAAAGAATGAGAATGTAACTGTACCCATTTTCGTTAAGTATTAGTATTTTGATATATGTCTTGAAGTCTTCCAAAAGTATATTAATACATCTAAATACACTACATGTATATACATTTTAACTGAGTCGTTAAGTCATTGTTAGTCGTTACATGTAAGTGTTGTTTTGAAACCTTTAAGTTAACAATCTCATTTAATATTGTTAACCCATTGTTTATTATATCTAATGAGATGTTAAATTATTATCTTATCATGATATTATGATATATTAATATATCTTAATATTATATATACATTTAAATGTCGTTACAACGATAATCGTTACATATATGTCTCGTTTCGAAATCCTTAAGTTAGTAGTCTTGATTTTATGTATATAACTCATTGTTAATATACTTATGGAGATACTCACTTATCATAATCTCATGTTAACTATATGTATATCCATATATATATCGTCATGTCATTTTTACAAGTTTTAACGTTCGTGAATCGCCAGTCAACTTGGGTGGTCAATTGTCTACATGAAACTCATTTCAAATAATCAAGTCTTAACAAGTTTGATTGCTTAACATGTTGGAAACATTTAATTATGTAAAAATCAATTTCATTTAATATATATAAACATGGAAAAGTTCGGGTCACTACAATCTGTGTTAGAACCAACGAAGGTAATGAGAGGAAGGCTACCAATGGATGAAAGCTGCTGAAAATAACTACTTGAACTACATGCCACATCTAAAAAGCAACAGACCAAAATTAAGATAACAAAAAAAAAAATGTCATTAAATTTACACAAAACAACTATAATACAACTTACAACTTGCACCCATATTTGCGCCAATGGATAACCCAAAATAAGACGATGGGCCATCAGTTCTACGATATAAAATTGCTTGGTAGCAGCTTCTCTAGAACACACATAACTCGAACACAATGTGAGAAAATCCAACCAATATTACCATAAGGTAACCATTCATGGCAAATATTTCTTTATTTGCATTTTCTTAGATACCATTTGAGTAAACATTATCAATATCAAATGATAGAGAAAAAAACTTATCCCAGGAAAAAAATAAATCAGTTAAAAACCTTTCGATCGCAGCAGTAACAATCGCGTACCACAATCTGAAAATAACAACAAAAGAAAATATACTAAACAATATAAAAAAAATTAATATTACCTTTAAACAATAACTTAAGGATTTAAAGCAATTGCAGAAGTTAATCCATAGCATGTCCAAAAAAATCCATATAGATGCTGACCTGGAACAGCTGATAGCGATTTAATTTTTGAGATAAAAAAACATAGGGTAAATGAATGCAAGACGCAAATGATAGGATTATTAATTTAAATGAACTAACAATTTAAAAATAGGTCTCTTAATGATTATCCAACATTTATAATAACATAACAAATCCTCACTAACCATGCTGGACAAAGATATCCAATGCCTTGAAATGGAACACTTAGGTAATATATTCTGAAATTTAGCCTACATTTGACAAACAATGTAACTCAGAGCCACAATATTAATCAATAGCAATTATTAATTTATTATACAGTTCAAAAATAACATAAATTCAATACTTTGACATCTGGTTGGAGCTCGAGTTCAATTCCATTTTGTCTGGACTCTTCAATCTGGATATCAACAAATAGATACATTTATAAACAGTTTCACAATCTCCACATTTGTAAATTATAAATACCTATGAAGTTACTTCCCAAATTTCAATCATCACATATTCTTCAAATTAACAACTTTACAATTAACATCATGACATTCACAATCATACAATTCATGTCCACACAAAGCGATTCTATATATTTATATAAGTTAAAAAACAAAATTGAGTGAGATTACTTACTATTTTGTCATTATACATACGTCTAACATGTAAAGCTCCAAGCATAAGTATAGTTTCCATAGTTGCACCAGGAACCACAAAATGATTACCTAAAATAATACACACACACAGCGTTAGTATATATGTAATGTACACCTAACAAACAGGAAGCAAAATTAGTTATACCTTTAGGGTTTCCGGAAACATTACCGGTGGATGATCGGAAGAAACGATATTTGATGCGTGATTTCTTTGAAGATCAAGACTATGATTTTTGGGATTGATTTGTGAAGCTTGCGTCTGGAGAAGCAATCGATTGAAGCTAGGGTTTGCAATCTGTTTTGTTCTGTTCGTAGATATGTTTTGTACGTATGGTTCTTCCCGTGCTTTGTATTACATCTACTTTAGGGGCAATTAAGGGAGATTATTGTTAAGAAATTTATTTATTAGCTAATATTTTTAGTGGATGATTAAGGATCCTTGGATCAAGGGGTATTATAATGTAATTTTCTAATCTAATGGTAATTAAGGAGGTTTTAAAAACATTTATTAGCTAATCGAAACTATCTTTTAATGTATATAGTGATCATATATCATATATCGACGATCGATAAAAATATTATATCTATCAAGGGTTATAATTTTTATTTTTTTTGAAAAATTTCATTTAGAGAAATAATTAACCAACAATTTTAAGACGCGCAAATTCAAGTATTATAAGCACGTTAAAAAAACGACACTACATTAATAGAACATATGAAACACCAATACGAACTTAAAATAATATATATACTCATAAATCTAAATTATATAAAATATATAAATCTACCAATATTTCATTTCAAAATATATAAAATATATAGTTATTTCTATAAATAATAAAAATTATGAGTTCAAGGTGAAATTTCTATTTATCATTAACTTTTAACTTTTACATATAATAAGAAACAAACTAAAAAATAAAGGTAAATTCATAAATTAAATAAAAAATGTAGTGTAGAAATAATATTTCGTAAAATGCTTATTTTTATCTGAGTAAACTGTAAAAGTCCTTATAGCTACTTTCTCTCATCAAAATTGTTATTTTAATTTAATATTCATGTTTCTATTGATACTTTAATTTATGTTATTTTCTAATAATTAAATAATTAATAAATAAAATACAGTTAATAAGCTTCATTATGAACTTCAATAATATTTCATCTATTCTATTTAAACTATTCACTATTAACTTTGAAATTCTCTACTTTTTTTTTGTTTAAATTTCAACTGTAATTGATATTATTGTATTATATAATATAATATTAGATAAAAGTTATATTAATAAAATTACATTTAAAATTCAATTTATTCATGCATTTTATACAGTGGCGGAGCCAGAAGGAACACGACGTGTTGACCTTATGATTTAATTGTATAGTCAAATGACCATACAATTACAAATACCAGTCCATTACAAATAATGTTACACTCATGATCATAATTTATAATTGGCCCCCTTAGACCACCCCCTATCGTTAGTTACCCGTCCGTTACCCGCACATTACGCGTCATTACCCGTAACTAACCATAGGCAAGGGCTCATTACCCGCTTTAGTTACCCGCATTCACCATGAATTTAACGGAAGTTTTAAGTTTAGTTATAGGAATTGTAGGTCCAGTGGTTTTTTATTGTTGGACTTAATGCTTTATTGCTTGTACGTTGTATATTAAGAGGAGTATTGTTTTAGCCATTATATGGAGTGTTTAATTATGAGTTAGTTATAGGATATTGGTGTTGATGTGGCGCTGATGTGGAAGATTAAGAGGATGAATAGTTTAGTTACGATAGGGAGTGGCCTTAGACCACACCCTATGGATACGTTACCCGTTGTTATAAGTTCATGTGGCATTCATTACCCGTTTGGTGCCATAGGCACCAATTCATTATAGGTTTTAGTTATAGGATTTTACCATGGATTTAATGGAAGAAAGAGATATATTTATAGTAATTGTGGGTCCCAGTAGGTTTTTATTGTTGGACTTAATGCTTTATTGTTTGTACGTTGTATATTAAGAGGAGTATTGTTTTAGTCTTGATATGAAGTGTTTAGTTATGCAATAGTTATAGGATTTTGGTGTTGATGTGGCGCTGATGTGAAAAGTTAAGAGGATGAATAGTTTAGTTATGATAGGGAGTGGCCTTATAAGAAAGAGTTATAGTGTATAAATGGTTTTGCTTTTCTTAAGTGCTGTCACATCACAACTACGTCGCCTCCACAAACCTGTATTTTTTAACGTATTCTTTCGAAATAGTTTTAAAAATGGAATTTATATGGTCATATGACCATTCAAACACATAATATTGAAGTTGTATTTACTTATACTAATTTATCAAAGACTTTTTTGCTTCGCTGGCTCCTGTATTATACTCCATTTTACTAACGGCGTCCATTGGTTATTAATTTGCTCTTTAGAATCCTTTGTTTATCAATATTTTGTAATAAATGTCCCTCGGAGAGACGCTGATTGCAAATTTGCAATATATCCCATTTTGCTAACAGTGTCCCTCAAAGGGACGCTGATTCTCAAAGGGACGCTGATTGTAAATTTTTGATAAACAAAGAATTCTAAATGCCGAATTAATAACTAAGGGACGCTGTTAGTAAGATGAAGTATAACGGAGCAGAAAAGTTTTTCTCAAAAGATAAAGTTCATTCAACCGTGTCTTACATCTTTATATTAGCAAGGTAATTAGACTATAATCAAGTAACACGTGATTTAAGTCTTATATTTTCACTATTTTTGTTTACTTTATTACCACTAGGCATCAATACAAGTTTTCTTTATCACTTATTAACTATATTTATTACCGTGTATGTTTATGCGTTATCGAAGTTTGCATACATGTTGCCCGTTGCAATATAACGGTTAAGAGGTTCTTTTCTTATACTTTGAACTCAATTTTTTGTGCCACCAGTGACTAAAATTCATGGCTGCGCCTCCGATTCTTCGTCGAATATTATATAACATAAATAAAAAAATTTAAAACAAAATCTAAGAAAAAACTTTGAAAAATCAATAATAAACACTTATAATAAGGCGGGAGTAGTATTAATATCATTTTCAACGTTAAAGTTCTCTAGGTTAGGTTTATTAGACCACTTCAGCGGTCCGCCTTCCACCATATCATCCCTGCCTCCATCCGAGGGCGCCGATAACATTCCGGCCGCCCTCATGTTTCTCTTTCCACTTAGTTCTGCCCAATTTCCTTCATAAGCATATTTGAGGACAAGATTTTGTGGGGCTTTTCAAGTATAATTCTAATTTTCTTTTATTATTTGATTGTTAATGAAAGGGAGGAAGAAGATTGAAAGAAAATTTAGCAAAAATGGAAGTTAAGAAAATAAAAGTGAAACAGTGGGTTTAAAAAAAAAAAAAAAAAAAAAAAAAAGTGAAACAGTGGGTTTAAAGGAGGAAGAAGATGAGTAAGTAGTTTTGATTTTATTTTATTTTATTTTTATATATTATATATTATATAATAATAATAAATATAAATACTGTAATACGAGTATACGATATACGAGTAATAATAATTATATAAGATGGACAAGTTAGAAAGTGGATTCGTGGTTTATATAAAATTTAAAAAAGTGGATTTAAAGTAATTAATATAATAATAATAATAATAATAATAATAATAATAATAATAATAATAATAATAATAATAATAATAATAATAATAATAATAATAATAATAATAGTAATAATAATAATAATAATAATAATAATAATAACAATAAAAATAATAAAAATAATAAATAAAATTTGAGAAAGTATGTCGTGGTTGGCATTAGTGTGTTATGAGAGTGTTATCGGAGAAAGTGGTAAGGAAGGAGGAGAGAGTAAGCTGATGTGACTTTGAAGAAATGTTGATAAAAGTGTCATGACTAGGAGTGATCTAAGACGACTCAGCACACTAAATAGTGACAATGTCTTAGATACTATCTTCACATAGACATTGTCCGTAAAAAAAAGATATGACAATTTTCATGTCAGTATTAATTAATTAATATGATATTTGTTAATTTATAAAAACTAATATCACGTATAGTGAGTTTTAATCCCTTGCATTCATTAATTTTCTTGAATTTCAAGGGACCAATGAGAGCGCGACATGTGGCGCGAAAATCACATGTGATTGGAAAAAAAAATTCAAAATTTTTTTTTTTGAAATTTTTTTTTCGAAAGTTTTTTTTTTTTTTTGAAATTTTTGTTTTCTGCATGTCAATCACATGTGATTGTAAATCTAATTACATGTGATTATGCATGTTAAATCCAATCACATATGATTGTACAATTCAATCACATGTGATTTATGCATGTTAAATCCAATCACATATGATTGTACAATTCAATCACATGTGATTGTGCAGGTAAATCACAATGAAAAAAAAAATTCGAAAAAAAAAATTCAAAAAAAAAAAAAATTTTGAAATTTTTTTCAATCGCATGTGATTTTCGCGCCACATGTCGCGCTCTCATTGGTCCCTTGAATCTCAACGTAATATATGGATTCAAATAAATATTCCTCTAGTATAATTTAATAATTTTAAGCAAATAATAAAAATATATTACATTCAATAAAAATAAATTAAACAAAAATCCTTATAATTTAAAACTTCATGAAAAACTCAAACTCCAAATCAAAATTTATTTATGAATAAAAAAGTCAGATATAAGTATGGTTGTGTGTGGTGCACGACCATATTTTCGAGTTTCAAATTGTAACATAAAAACGGACTGAAGACTTGGCCAAATATTATCGGTTTTGTTCACTTTGTTTTGTTTTTGTCAAAAGAACGAATCAATTCATGAAAATATAAAAGCATAATAGTGCATAAACATAAATCAGATTGACAAATGAAAATCAAATTATGATTCAAAACTAAAGTGCTATGTGAAAGCACTTGTTCAAAACTTGGACAATCTTTCAAATGATAGAAAGATTATGCTTCGTGATTACTTTTTGATTCACTTTCATAACGGGCTTTGAAAGTGAGAAGTGTTCTGAGTTATAATACTTGTTTTCTTTGTGATTCACTTTAATAACGTGCTTTGAACGTGAGAAGTGTTTCTTTGTGAACAACACTTGTGTAATCTTTGTGATCAAGTTTGCATAATCCTTCGAAGTATAGAAACATTGAACTTTCTGACTCTGTGTGAAAACGACTCTCCACCCGATTTAGAGAATTGTTCGTGAAGAGAACTCTCAGTTATGAATTGAGTAGTGTGTTAAGAATCATTAGTTAACATCCTCCTCAACCAATATAAATTTTGGTGTTTGTTTTTCCGATATTTAAATTCTTTATTTATATTACAAACACCTAGAATTGTTAAGAAGGCAACATGATTTAAACGAAATGACTTTAAAATAGTTAAATTCACTTACTTTTTAACCCACTTCTTGTTATTTACAATTTATCATAAGATTATCAGGCAACGAAACTGATTAATGATCTAGCAGACACATAAGAAAGTGATATAATTTAATATTAAAGATTTTATCTTCAACAAAAGTACGGTGCACTTTTTTTGTGTATCAGGTTTGGTCACCCTATACCGGTGAGATTTTTTTGGGTACATTGTTACCCCAATGAATATTATTAAAAATAATAGAGAAAGATACAATGAGCATTCAATATTACAAAAGTGGGTCTTGCAACCTGATATTGCTCATCCACGCTATGTTTCTCACGCAATATCTACCTCGTTTTACTCGGTTTTCACGTCCTTTATGCTCAAAAAGTTAAGATCTTGAGTTTAATCGCGTTCTGAATGCTATAGCAGTTCTAAGAGTGTATTTGGTGTAAAATTGATCAAAGTGTGCAAAATGTATCAAGAAAACTTCAAAGTGCTGGAACTGGCAACAAGAACGAAGTTCCTGTATCTCAGAACGTCGTTCCAAACATAAGAACGCCGTTCCAAAGCTAAGAACGACGTTCTACCTGGAAATATACAAAGGAAATGGAAACAGAAAAAGATGGCATTTAAAGATCGATTCAGGATCGACGTTTGTATTTAAAAGAACGACGTTCCATTTTTACGGGCTCAGGAACGACGTTCCAAAACATGGAACAAAGTTCCAAAACATGGAATGACGTTCAACTGCAAATTCTGGGCAGTTTTGGAAGAGGTATAAATAGAATGAGATAAGGGTTTTCTAAAAAGAACATTCATAGAATAGAAAAAAATTAGCTAGTGGCTGAGGAGATTAGGGTTTGATAGTTAGATTGTTAAGGTTTTCATCAAGTTTTCATCATTTCTTCCATTCTACATCAAGGATTTGAAGATTGGATCAAGATATAGGGCTTGTTCTTTATCATCTTCATCTACCTTAATTGTAATTTTCATAAGTTTGGTACAATCTACTCTTATTTATTGCTTAATGATGTTTAGATTCAGTTTTATTACTTGTATTGATCTTGTTCTAGCCATGATTGGCTAGATTCTATGATGTACACTTGTTTATGAAGCTTGATAGGTAAGATTTGTTCATATCTATGTTATTGATTGTGTTTGGATGAATCTATGAGTTGATGATTGTGATTTGTTATTAGAACTAGCCAAAAGATCCTTTGATATGTTTGTTTTGGACTTTACTTTGATTATATGAGTTGTGTAGCTTCTCTTAGGGATTTGGTTAGTGAAGCAACTTGTACTTTAATACTTAGGTGATCTAGATAATCAAATTGGGGCTTTCAAGGGATTGAGGTCATGGTTTGGATGGTTTTCAATTGGTCCTTAGTCAAAATAGTTTGATTTCCTGAAGGGATTTTGATTACCAAAGGGTTTTAGGGGACTTTAACCTAGGCAAAGAACTAATGATGATTGCATGATTCAACTAGATCAATTGATATAAGCTTATGGGATTTTGCAAGTGTTGATTGATCACTATAACATCTAGTAGGGATACTAGCATAAGTTTAAACATAATTAGATCTTAAGTGAATGAAAGAACAATCCAAATACTTCAAGTGGATTAAGCAAGTGTGCTTACTTTTAATATTGATAATTACTTAATTATTTCTAGTTCTTAGTTTAATTTGCAATAGTTATCTTAATATCCCAAAAATTCAAAACCCCCTAATCAAATAAACTGTAACAACCCGACTTCATTATTCCAAAAACACACTAATTTTTTTTTTTTAGACTAGTACATCTGGACGGCGTCCAAGATTTTGGACGTCGTCCAGTAACAAAGGCTTGGACGGCGTCCAACCTTTTGGGACGGCGTCCCAATGAACTACCAAGTTCTGATCTCGGGTTCCAATTTACACGAGCGAAAATCCCGCTTCTCGGCACTTTTAAACGAAAACCTTTTCACAACACAACATAATATGTTAAACTAAGAGGTTTTCATCATCAAAACAAGTTTTATATCACCGGGCCCACAATGTCCTGTTTTTACTAATTTCGTTCAAGAATACAAGTTTCAACCATAAGAGTTTAAATTCCAAACAACACCTAGAGCATGGTGTTTGGGGTTAAACTACCCAAATCTTGACCGAACTTCCAAAAGCTAACCCAAAAGCATCCCCTATCAAAATAAGCGGGAGACCACTAATCCAACCGAATACCTTTGCCTTTGTCCGCGCCGGAGCCTAAAAAGGTAAACAACGAGAGGGTAAGCTAAAGCTTAGTGAGTGCAATAGTTATACATATACATATATAACCTACTTACTTGCATTACTTACACAATACCGCACACAAGCTAGCAATTCGACAACCATGCAAACATTATGCATATACCAATATCCGCAATTCACAATATGCTAGCAATACCAATAGCATATAGTTCATAATTAAATATGCTAATACAAACTTCATACAACCATGGTTAACCAATCGTACTAGGGAATGATACTCGAATTTCCCATCGGTGTTCATAACAACCGTTAGTATACAACAACATATATCACTAACCCTTGGACAACACATATCCGTTCACAATTCATTAGAGTACAACGCATATACCACTAACTTGGAGAATGCATATCCATTCATAATTCGTTAGAGTACAACGCATATACCACTAACTTGGACAACACATATCCATTCATAATTCGTTAGAGTACAACGCATATACCACTAACTTGGACAACGCATATCCATTCATACAAATAAACACATCATATAGGTACATGTATACTTATCCCACTCACCTTACGCCTTCGGTGAATCGATAACTAAGTTCGCAACTTCAAGGTAACGTACCTATTACATTATACATATAATCAATCATTCGTTCAAGTTGGTCAACCAACTTGTTCGCCATTCTAGTGCCATTCGGCCCATAGTGCAAACGTGACCCATTTGCACCATTCATTCTAACACTAGGTCGGGATTATGTCAAACCCTTGCCAATACTTCAATTATAGTCTTAATACACCTTTTAACACAAGGTTATCACATTTTCACACCCATTAACCCACTTAGGTCATCAAAGACTCATTTGACCCATTTCAAGGTTAACACGCTCATTTGGGTCACTAACAAACCCAAATACACCCATTCACTTTAAACACTAAATGTGCTAGTGATTTACTAACATTTAAGACCCACAAACACAACTTAGCATTTCAAAACTCTAGGTTAAGCATCTTTGAGTCCCCATGACCCAAACTTACACAAAAACCCCCAAATCGCTAACGAATGGGTTTTATGTTGATCTATAACCCAAACCCTAACCCTTAAACAATTAAAACAAGGAAATCAAGGTTAAGACTTACCACTACAATCAAAATGTAGCTAGTGAGGAGATGAACAACTTTAATAATCGAGCTCTAACCCGAAACAAGCTTCTTCCTCTTCGATTTGAGCTTTCTCACACAAGAATCACTCTCTCTCTCTAGAATTTAAGTGGAAGAGGTGTGGTAGTTGAAAGTGGAGTAAATGAGGCTCCACCAACTGATCTTGTGGTCTTAGATTCGTTCAACAAGTGAAAAGACTAAAATACCCATTTAAATATCTAAAACAAGTCAGCTGGCCAGCCAGACCATTTGGACGGCGTCCAAACAGTCCGGACGGCGTCCAGCGCTTCACACTGGGACGGTGTCCCATCCTTCTGGATGGCGTCCCAACCTACTGAGCAAACAGGATCTTACAACTCTCCCCCACTTGAACCGGATTGTGACCTAACGATCCAAGCCGTATGACAAGCAGGAAGATACACTAAAACAAAATCTTCGGGCTCCCAAGTAAACTCGGAACCTATACTATGACGCCATTGAACTTTAAAAGTTCTCACCTCTTTATTCCTCAATCTTTTCACTTTTTCATCAAGTATAGCAACCGGCTCCTCAATATACTCTAACTTATTGTTTAGCTCAATTTCGTCTAAAGACACCCACGAAGAATCATCCGCAAGACACTTACGGAGATGGGAAACATGAAATGTATTATGGATCCCCGCAAGCTCATCGGGTAATTCCAAACGATATGCAACTTCGCCAACACGAGCTAAAACTTTAAATGGGCCAATAAACCGAGGAGCTAACTTTTCCCGTTTTCGAAACCGAATAATACCTTTCCATGACGAAACCTTAAGCATCACCATGTCACCTTCTTGGAATTCGATCATTCGTCTACGTTTGTCTATCTTGCGCCTTTTTCAAATGAGTCCGAATCCTATCAATCTTGCTATTCGTATCTAAAACCAAATCGGTACTCCCGATTTCTTTTTGTCCCACTTCACCCCAACAAATTGGAGTTCGACACCTTCGCCCATAGAGCATCTCATAAGGTGGCATCCCGATACTAGTATGATAGCTATTGTTGTACGAGAATTCCACCAAAGGTAAGTGCTCATCCCAACTACCACCGAAATTAATAATACACGCCTGTAACATATCCTCCAATGTTTGATTCGTACGTTCGGTTTGACCGTCCGTTTGAGGATGATACGCCGTGCTCAATTTCAATTGTGTACACATATCTTCATGAAACTTTTCCCAAAACCGAGATGTAAAACGAGTATCTCGAACCGAAATAATAGATATAGGAACCCCATGTCTCGATATCACTTCCTTGATGAACAATTTAGCCAGGGTCTCCGACGATATCGCTTCCCGAATGGGAAGAAACAAAGCACTTTTCGTCAATCGATCAACTATCACCCAAATTGAATCAAATTGGGTTCTTGCCGTTTTAGGTAACTTTGTGATGAAATCCATGGTAATGTGCTCCCATTTCCACTTCGAGATTTCTAACGGTTGTAATTTACCATACGATTTTTGGTGTTCGACTTTAACTTGCAAACACATGACGCATTGCTCAACATACTTAACAACATCACGTTTCATACTCGGCCACCAATACTCCTTCCTTAAATCAAGATACATTTTCGTCGCTCCCGGATGAATAGAATACTTTGACTTATGTGCTTCATCAAGTAGCACTCGTCGATAATCTCCCATCTTAGGCACCCACACCCTTCCTTGAAAGGACAACAAACCAAGCGGGCCTGAAGTAATAAACTCCGATTTCCCTACAATTCGTTCTTCGTGTTTGTTGTGAACGTAAGCTTCTATTTGAATCTCACCAAGTTTTACAAGAAAATCGTTAGTAATAATCATACGTAACAATCCCAATCGTAACGCCAGATGTTGACTCTTTCGACTTAACGCATCCGCGACCACATTCGCCTTGCTCGAATGATAAAGTATTTCACAATCATAATCTTTTACCACATCCATCCACCTTCGTTGGCGATAATTCAAATCTTGTTGGTTAAAGAGATGTTTCAAACTCTTGTGATCCGAATAAATCGTACACTTGACACCATACAAGTAATGACGCCAAATTTTCCATGCATGCACAACCACCGCTAACTCAAGATCATGAGTTAGATATCTCTTTTCGTGTTCCTTTAATTGTCGAGAGGCGCAAGCGATGACTTTACCTCTTGGCATTAGAACACACCCTAGCCCATTTAGAGAAGCATCACAATAAACCGTCATGTCTTCCACACCTTCCGATAATACTAACACTGGAGCTTGACACAACTTCTCTTTTAACAATTGAAAAGCAATTTCTTGCTCGTTCTCCCAATTATACCTCGCGTTCTTCCTCGTCAACTTCGTCAATGGAGAAGCAATCTTAGAAAAGTCTTGGATAAACCGACGATAATAACCGGCCAACCCGAGAAAACCTCGGATTTCCGTAGGCGTAGTCAGTCGTCCCCAACTCTTCACCATCTCTATCTTTCCCGGATCTACTTGAATACCATCCTGGTTCACAATATGACCAAGGAATTGAACTTCCCTTAGCCAAAATTCACATTTGGAGAACTTAGCATACAACTTCTCCTTCCGCAACGTCTTTAACACACTCCGCAAATGATGTTCATGTTCCTTCATACTCTTCGAATAGACAAGTATGTCGTCAATGAACACAATTACCGACTTGTCCAACATAGGTTGGCACACTCGGTTCATAAGATCCATGAATGCCGCCGGTGCATTCGTAAGACCAAAAGGCATAACTACGAATTCAAAATGCCCATAACGCATTCGGAAAGCCATTTTCTCGATTTCTTCCTCACGGACCCGCATTTGGTGATAGCCGGATCGTAGGTCGATTTTAGAGAAATACGTTGCACCTTGGAGTTGATCAAACAAATCGTCTATCCGAGGCAATGGATAACAATTCTTGATCGTCACTTTATTCAACTCTCGATAATCGATGCACATCCGCATACTACCATCCTTCTTCTTCACGAATAAAACCGGAGTACCCCATGGCGAAGCACTCGGTCGAATAAAACCCTTTTCAAGCAACTCTTGGGTTTGATTTAATAATTCTTGCATTTCTGTTGGTGCTAAATGATAAGGAGTTTTAGCAATGGGGGTAGCCCCCGGAACCAACTCAATGCGAAATTCAACTTGTCTTTCCCCCGGAACACCCGGTAACTCATCCGGAAAAACGTCTTCAAATTCATTCACCACCGGAATTTCACGAATGGGTGGTGGCTCATCACGAGTATCAACAACATGGGCAAGAAAAGCCATGCCACCACTAACAAAGAAACGACGTGCCCGTGTAAAAGAACATATCGGCACAAGTCTTCTTCGCTTGTCGCCATGAATAATTAACTCTCTCCCACTTGGGGTTTTCACACGAATAGATTTTTCATGGCATGTAATATAGGCTCTATTACGATCGAGCCAATCCATACCAATCACGATATCAAAATCACCCAAAGTCATCGGGATGAGATCAATTTTAAATTTTTCGGCACCAAACACAACATTACAATTTTTACACACATCAACCACTAGCACCGTCTTTCCATCCGCTATTTCAACTTCTACCGGATAACTTAACTTAGCTAACGGTGTATTAAGTTTAGGCACAAATTTTGGTGACACGAACGACAAGTTAGTACCACTATCAAAAAGTATCCGTGCCGGATTAGAATTTACCATAAAAGTACCTGAGACAACTTCGTTAGATTGCTTGGCTTCGTCATTGGTTATCAAATAATTGTGACCCCTAGCCGTACCCGCCGCCTTCTCCAACTTCTTAACATGATCATTATTCAAATCGGGACATTCCGGCCTCTTGTGCCCTTCTTTACCACAATTATAGCAAGTGAGTTTGGTTGTAGAAGATGGGTTGGTGCAATCACGAGAGATGTGATCTTTTTGCCCACAATTATAGCAAGTGACCGCATGACCACCGGAGCCACCCTTCTTCACGCTATTAACACTTTTGGAGCCCTTCTTGTTCTTTTTGTTGGAAAAGTTCGATTGACTCGAATTCTCGAACTTCCTCTTACCAAAAGTAAAACCACTCTTTCTCAACACAAGCGCTTCAAAACCTTTGGCCATATTAAACAACTCATCGAAGCTTTTCACCACGTTCACACTAATATTCTCTTGATAATTATCATTCAAGATTCGATAGAAATCTTCTTTCAACATTTTATCATTCTCGACATACTCCGGGCAAAATTGGGTCTTGGACAAAAACACGGATTTGAGAGTGTTCAAATCCATCGACCCTTACCTCAAGGAACGTAACTCCTCCTTAAGCCTAGTAAGATCGGTCGAAGTTCGGTACACATCGAAAAACTCCGCCTTGAATTCATCCCACGTGAACTCCATACATTGTTCTTTGCCATAAACTTGGATTTTCGTGTCCCACCACAATTTAGCATCGCCCCTCAACATACTACACCCGTACCTTGTCTTATTATTGAGAGGACATTCACAAGTACGGAAGGCCCCCTCCATATCGGAGATCCAACGGGCACTCTTAAGAGGGTCTCTTTCACCTTCAAAGGTGGGAGGTTGAGAATCCTTGAAATTCTTATAGAAAAAGTCCCGTCTTCCCACATTATCTTCGTGAAGAACGGCCTTAACTTGTTCCTTTACCACATTAACTAATTGCTCGTCAATCGTATCTAGGAACATCTTCTTAACATCTTCGAGAAACTCCTCCTTTTGACGTTTAAAAATGGCCTCAACCTTGGCCGTAAACTCGGAGTCCTCGCTCGTACCTCCATTATCATTTTCGGGTCCGTTTCTCGTCTTCATTCTATAAAACGAAAAAGATTAAATGACGAAATGAAAAGACATAACACGTATGTATATACACATACACCACACTACCCCATCTTGCTCAACAATCGTTGTACATCGCTCGTTTGACACGATTTGGACCCCGTAACAATGGTAGCTAATCATTGTTACGCGAGCACGTCGCATTAACTTGCTAGTACAACGTCTATCTCGCTTGATGGTTGCTAACACAACACAAAACAATTAGCGCAAGGTTAGATCACATAAAGCTAAGCACTAACAATTCCCGATCCGACCCAAAGTCCTAGAAGTCCCGCATAAAGCGCACGCACCATAAAGTCTAAGTCTAGGCACCTATCTCAAGTCGCCTAAATCTCTTAGACCATGCTCTGATACCACTTGTAACAACCCGACTTCGTTATTCCAAAAACACACTAATTTTTTTTTTGGACTAGTACATCTAGACGACGTCCAAGATTTTGGACGGCGTCCAGTAACAAAGGCTTGGACGGCGTCTAACCTTTTGGGACGGCGTCCCAATGAACTACCAGGTTTTGATCTCGGGTTCCAATTTACATGAGCGGAAATCCCGCTTTCCGGCACTTTTAAACGAAAACCTTTTCACAACACAACATAATATTTTAAACTAAGAGGTTTTCATCATCAAAACAAGTTTTATATCACCGGTCCCACAATGTCCCGTTTTTACTAATTTCGTTCAAGAATACAAGTTTCGACCATAAGAGTTTAAATTTCAAACGACACCTAGAGCATGGTGTTTGGGGTTAAACTACCCAAATCTTGGCCGAACTTCCAAAAGCTAACCCAAAAGCATCCCCTATCAAAATAAGCGGGAGACCACTAATCCAACCGTATACCTTTGCCTTTGTCCGCGCCGGAGCCTAAAAAGGTAAACAACGAGAGAGTAAGCTAAAGCTTAGTTAGTGCAATAGTTATACATATACATATATAACCTACTTACTTGCATTACTTACACAATACCGCACACAAGCTAGCAATTCGACAACCATGCAAACATTATGCATATACCAATATCCGCAATTCATAATAAGCTAGCAATACCAATAGCATATAGTTCATAATTAATTATGCTAATACAAACTTCATACAACCATGGTTAACCAATCGTACTAGGGAATGGTACTCGAATTTCCCATCGGTGTTCATAACAACCGTTAGTGTACAACAGCATATATCACTAACCCTTGGACAACACATATCCGTTCACAATTCATTAGAGTACAACGCATATACCACGAACTTGGACAATGCATATCCATTCATAATTCGTTAGAGTACAACGCATATAACACTAACTTGGACAACACATATCCATTCATAATTCGTTAGAGTACAACGCATATACCACTAACTTGGACAACGTATATCCATTCATACAAATAAACACATCATATAGGTACATGTATACTTATCCCACTCACCTTACGCCTTCGGTGAATCGATAACCAAGATCGCAACTTCAAGGTAACGTACCTATTACATTATACATATAATCAATCATTCGTTCAAGTTGGTCAACCAACTTATTCGCCGTTCTAGTGCCATTCGCCCCATAGTGCAAACGTGACCCATTTGCACCATTCATTCTAACACTAGGTCGGGATTATGTTAAACCCTTGTCAATACTTCAATTATGGTCTTAATACACCTTTTAACATAAGGTTATCACATTTTCACACCCATTAACCCAATTAGGTCATCAAAGACTCATTTGACCCATTTCAAGGTTAACACGCTCATTTGGGTCACTAACAAACCCAAATACACCCATTCACTTTAAACACTACATGTGCTAGTGATTTACTAACATTTAAGACCCACAAACACAACTTAGCATTTCAAAACCCTAGGTTAAACATCTTTGAGTCCTCATGACCCAAACTTACCTAAAAACCCCCAAATCGCTAACAAATGGGTTTTATGTTCATCAATAACCCAAACCCTAACCCTTAAATAATTAAAACAAGGAAATCAAGGTTAAGACTTACCACAACAATCAAAATGTAGCTAGTGAGGAGATGAACAAATTTAATACTCGAGCTCTAACCCGAAACAAGCTTCTTCCTCTTCGATTTGAGCTTTCTCACACAAGAATCACTCTCTCTCTCTAGAATTTAAGTAGAAGAGGTGTGGTAGTTGAAAGTGGAGTGAATGAGGCTCCACCAACTGATCTTGTGGTCTTAGATTCGTTCAACAAGTGAAAAGACCAAAATACCCATTTAAATATCTAAAACAAGTCAGCTGGCCCGCCAGACCATTTGGACGGCGTCCAAACAGTCCGGACGGCGTCCAACCCTTTACACTGGGACGGCGTCCCATCCTTCTGGACGGCGTCCCAACCTACTGAGCAAACAGGATCTTACAAATCTCCCCCACTTGAACCGGATTGCGACCTCGCGATCCAAGCCGCATGACAAGCAGGAAGATACACTAAAACAAACTCTTCCAGCTCCTAAGTAAACTTGGAACCTATACTACGATGCCATTGAACTTTAAAAGTTCTCACCTCTTTATTCCTCAATCTTTTCATTTTTTCATCAAGTATAGCAACCGGCTCCTCAATATACTCTAACTTATTGTTTAGCTCAATTTCGTCTAAAGACACCCACGAAGAATCATCCGCAAGACATTTACGGAGATGGGAAACATGAAATGTATTATGGATCCCCGCAAGCTCTTCGGGTAATTTCAAACGATATGCAACTTCGCCAACACGAGCTAAAACTTTAAATGGGCCAATAAATCGAGGAGCTAACTTTCCCCGTTTTCGAAACCGAATAATAGCTTTCCATGGGGAAACCTTAAGCAACACCATGTCACCTTCTTGGAATTCGATCATTTGTCTACGTTTCACGGCTTGTCTATCTTGCGCCTTTTTCAAATGAGTTCGAATCATATCAATCTTGCTATTCGTCTCTAAAACCAAATCGGTACTCCCGATTTCTTTTTGTCCCACTTCACCCCAACAAATTGGAGTTCGACACCTTCGCCCATAGAGCATCTCATAAGGTGGCATCCCGATACTAGTATGATAGCTATTGTTGTACGAGAATTCCACCAAAGGTAAGTGCTCATCCCAACTACCACCAAAATCAATAATACACGCCCGTAACATATCCTACAATGTTTGATTCGTACGTTCGGTTTGATCGTCCGTTTGAGGATGATACGCCGTGCTCAATTTCAATTGTGTACCCATATCTTCATGAAACTTTTCCCAAAACCGAGTTGTAAAACGAGTATCTCGATCCGAAATAATAGATATAGGAACCCCATGTATCGATATCACTTCCTTGATGAACAATTTAGCCAGGGTCTCCGACGATATCACTTCCCGAATGGGAAGAAACAAAGCACTTTTCGTCAATCGATCAACTATCACCCAAATCGAATCAAATTGGGTTCTCGCCATTTTAGGTAACTTTGTGATGAAATCCATGGTAATGTGCTCCCATTTCCACTTCGGGATTTCTAACGGTTGTAATTTACCATACGGCTTTTGGTGTTCAGCTTTAACTTGCAAACACGTGATGCATTGCTCAACATACTTAACAACATCACGTTTCAAGCCCGACCACCAATACTCCTTCCTTAAATCATGATACATTTTCGTCGCGCCTGGATGAATAGAATACTTTGACTTATGTGCTTCATCAAGTATCACTCGTCGATAATCCCCCATCTTAGGCACCCACACCCTTCCTTGAAAGGACAACAAACCAAGCGAGCCTGAAGTAATAAACTCCGATTGCCCTACAATTCGTTCTTCGTGTTTGTTGTGAAAGTAAGCTTCTATTTGAATCTCACCAAGTTTTACAAGAAAATCGTTAGTAATAATCATACGTAACAATCCCAATCGTAACGCCGGATGTTGACTCTTTCGACTTAACGCATCCGCGACCACATTCACCTTGCCCGGATGACAAAGTATTTCACAATCATAATCTTTTACCACATCCATCCACCTTATGAAACACTTGTCAATATAATCACCTATTTCTAAAAATTTTCACCAACTCCCACTTACATTCGAAGTTACCGTTACCTCTCAAAAGTTTCGATCAACTAAACGATACGAGTGGATCCACTTAACCCAAATTGATTTCTTATTAGATAACAACAATCACACATGAGTAGACATAAGCAACACATTCTATAGCTTCAACCTCTTAATACCAAGCCTTCCTTCTTCTTTTGGAAGACATACATCATTCCATATAACTTTTGCTTTGCCCCTCTTCATATCACCTTGGCACCAAAGAAATCCCCTCATCAACTTCTCGATCTATTTTAATGGTCTTGTCCAAAATAATAAAAATCTAATACCAATAAACTTGCATAGAAACAAGAACGGAAGATAAGATTTGGACTCTACCTACAAATGACAAGAATTTATTCTTTCAATCATGTATTCAATTTTCACCATCTCTATAAGCGCCTTACAGTCTTTTTTAAGAAGACGAGTAGAAACTAGTGGGATCAAAAACTTCGGGTATGTTCGAGTTTGTTATGGTTTTTTGTGGTCTTTGATTTTTACAGAAGTTATCAATTACAAACCATGTCTCTCCTTTTCCTTTTACCGTTTCTCAGTGGGATTCTTTTACTTAATTCTTTTACCACTAAACTCCATTAACAACAATCTATTATGCTTGAGAGGTATAAAGAAAGTGTGTTTGTTAAGTCGAGCAAGAATGATCGTTCATATAATAATTCGTGTGGAAATCGTGTCACTTCGTTTTTGTTTTTCAACTTCCCAGTTAATTGGGCTCGTGGCGATTGTTGGAAATTATTCAGTCAGTTCGGTCTAGTAAGGGATGTGTACCTTGCTAGGAAGAGATTATCGAGTGGACAACGATTGGGTTTCGTGAGGTTCGAAAATGTTCGCGATGTCGAAAGCTTTACTAAAGTTTTAATGTGATGCCCCGTACAAAACCATCGTGTACGAATCATCAACAACAGGATCATTACAAGGTTAAGTACTATATGCTGTAATAAAATAAGTTGCATTCACGATAAAAAGGTGATGTCATAACCGACATCAAATGTTTTACAATCCAAAAGCATGCTTCACTAAGTAGAAGCAAATAATAAGTGTATGTGACCACAACGGTCGTTACAAGTCATAGTTCAAAAGTACGAAAGTTTGAATGCAAAATATAGTAGTTCATGCGTTGTCAACTCTAAGCAGCGGGTGTCTACAGCACAACAAGTACACAGCGGAAGTAAACCTTACGCACCTGAGAAAAACATGCTTAAAATATCAACACAATGGTTGGTGAGCTATAGTTTAAGTATAACAGTAATGTAAGTAGGCCACGAGATTTCAGTGCTACAACGAGCGTTTCAAAAGTATGTAAAAGTATATGCTTAACCGTGGGCACTTGGTAACTAACTTAACGTTTATACCCCCTGAAAGTACACTTGGCAAGTGCGTATGATTACGAAGTATTAATCACTCGTTAAATGCTAGCGCGACTAGCCCGAGTGGGGATGTCAAACCCTATGGATCCATATCTAAGTTTCGCGTTCACGGTTCAAAAACCAATGATTAAACGTTACCGAGCTAAAGGGAATGTTTATGCCGTTGTATAAGCCACACATATATAAGTTTTTAAGTACTCGTGCCTAGTATGTAAAACATAAAACGTGCATGTATTCTCAGTCCCAAATAGTTAAAGTAAAAAGGGATGCTATAACTCACAATGATAATGTAGTCGTAAAGTCGGTTCGAAAAAGGTGTGCAAGTAATCGGTCCGAAGGTCCTCAACCTAAGTCAAATAGTACTAAGTCAGTAAATCGTCTGAATAGTTTTAAAAGTATGTAATTAAGGTCTTAAGGGTCATCATCATTCATCATTTAACAAAAGGCGTAAAGTGAGTTTCGTTTATGAATGTATTTTAAAACAAAGGCTGACTGCAGTCAGTCACCACGGCCTCTACCCTCACTGAATTAAGGTGAGACCAGTGGTCATGGATCCGTATATGAGTCCCTTAAGTGTGGTAAAAATTCCAGAAGCAAACTCGTCTTCGTTTGACCGTGGTGACGGTTTAAGTGCGAGTAGGTCTGAAATTTCTGCACAACGTTAAAAGGACCTAGTGACGATCGGAGGGCCATAAATCCTAAACCGTAACTCGGATGAAGACGAGTCTTATATGAAAAGTTATCTACGCGAACTGAGCTATCTGAATGTAAAGGTTACAGTAGCCCAGGTGTACTGGTCTGTTACAGAAACCAGAAAAACAGAAACTGTAAACAGAAAACAGAAAAGTAAATGGACATAGTGACGCTCGGAGGGCCGTAGATTCTAAACCGTAACTCGGATTAAGACGAGTCTTATATGAAAAGTTATCTACTCGAAAAGTTCTATCTAAAAATCATGATCTCAGTAGCCCAGGTCTACTGGTATGTTACAGAAACAGCAGGTCAGTAGGGTTTGGACAGAACAGTAAGTTTAAGTGAGTTCCGGTGGTCTTGGTGCTTGATGTTCATCATGGTTCTCATCCTTGATGCATATAGCTTCAAGTGTACAACTCATTGATATGTTTGCATCGTCTTAACCAAGATTTGGCCATCATAACACTAGTGTAAGTCTATGATATGGAGCACAACTCACTTAAGAGTTGTATGAAGTTTGATGAACCAAAGTTGCATCAAGATCATAGATTCAACACATGCATGAATTTGAAAAGTAATATTGTACTACAAACTTGAAAATAAACTAACTAATCAAAATCTTAAGTGGTTAGTTTGATCTTGAAGATCCAAGACCCAAAATTTATTAAGTAAATTTTTATGTTCTTGAACCTTTTAAAGTTAATCTTTAGTTCAAGATAAATGATATCAAAGTTAACTTGTAACACTTGACCATCTATAACCAAAATCACGATTTTAATAAATGAACAAATGAGGAAATAAACTAATTACAAAAGTAGCAAGTTCATGAGTTTCATCCTTTTAAAGATTCAAGCCTAAATCTTGATCTTTAGAAAGTAAACTTTTAAGTTTACTAACATGCATTCAAGTAATGATTTTTACAACCATGAACTTACAATCTTTTAAAACAATAGAGGTAGAACATAAACTAGGGAGTTTTGTTCTTGCATGTTCTTGTTAACACAAGATAAATGAAGAATCAAACTAGAAAGTTTGCTTCTTAGTAATTTGTATGTAACAATAAGGAACTAGTAATCAAAACAACTACAAATAAGTAACAGTAACAAGAACAAGTAACAACAAGTAAATGATGATGATTAAGGGGTATTGTGGTTCGGTTTTAGCAAGGAGAAAGAAGGGAGAATTGCTCATAATACTTACAAGAACTAGAGAGAAAAAGGAGAGAAAGTAGATGCCAGGTTGAAGTGTGAAAGGGTGAAGTGGAACAAGAGTTTATGTAGTCAAACTTGGAAACCAAAAACCCCCCTCCCCATGCTTGTGGCCGTGATTTTCCACCACCAATGAGGGTGGGAGATGCCCACTAACACTTGCATGCTTATTGACTAAAAGGATGGTAATTAAGGGTGCATGTATGGGGATGAGGTGCAAGTAAATGGTAAATAGATTTTTACTAAGTTTTTCATCTAGTTAAATCCTAAGGTAGTACTTACATGGGTGTTGGGCTAATTAAGTCCATTAAGGTGTAGGGTGGGCTTATAAGTCCATAACCATGAGTCCACAACATTTAGCAAGCCCAAGTTCAAGTAATTCACAAATTATTCCAACTAAAGCCCAAGTAGTTAACTAATAACCATAGTTAATCAAAGTGATTACTAAAACTAATCATGAATGTAAATAATATGTGAAAATATTATTCGTGTAAGTTCCGGGTGTCACAAAGACGTTTCGGGCATTAAAGAATCAAGTGCGGGCAATCATGGCAACAAGTAAATGTAATAACATACATTCGTTTAAATCACACGTATTAATAATAATAATTACTAATAAATAAACGTTGGAAAATCCAGGGTCGTTACATCACCCACCTGTTAAAGAAAATTTCGTCCCGAAATTTTAAGCTGAGGTAGATGGAGGAGTCGGGAAAAGGTGAGGATACTTCCGCATCATTTGATCCTCTCACTCCCAAGTAAACTCAGGTCCTCGTTTGGCATTCCATCGTACTCGGACGATTGGAATCTTGTTGCGCTTCAAAGTTTTGATCTCACGATCCATAATTTCAACAGGTTCCTCCACAAAGTGGAGTTTGTCATCAATCGTAAGTTCCTCAAGTGGTATGATAAGTTCGGGTGCAGCAAGACACTTCTTCAAGTTTGACACGTGGAAAGTAGGATGAACTGAACTCAATTGTGCTGGTAGATCCAAACGGTAAGCAACGGGTCCAACACGTTCCAAGATTTCAAAAGGGCCAATGTATCGTGGGTTTAACTTTCCACGTTTTCCAAAACGGATCACACCTTTCCAAGGTGCAACCTTTAACATTACAAGATCACCAACGTTGAATTCAAAGTCCTTACGTTTAAGATCGGCATAACTCTTTTGGCGATCACGGGCAGTCTTAAGTCTAGCTTGAATCTGAGCAATCTTCTCCGTGGTTTCGTGGACTACCTCAGGTCCGGTGATTTGCTTTTCACCTACTTCAGCCCAACAAATAGGAGATCGGCACTTACGGCCATACAACGCTTCAAAAGGTGCAGCATTAATGCTCGAGTGGTAACTGTTGTTGTACGAGAATTCGGCTAGTGGCAAATGCCTTTCCCAGGCCTTTCCAAAATCAATGACACATGCACGCAACATGTCTTCCAACGTCTGAATCGTTCGTTTACTTTTCCCGTCATTCTGAGGATGATAAGCAGTACTCATGTCAAGACGAGTTCCCATGGCTTCTTGCAAAGAACGCCAAAATCTAGAGGCAAAACGGGGATCGCGATCAGAGATGATCGATAAGGGTACACCATGACGAGATACAACCTCCTTGATGTATAGTTGAGCAAGTCTCTCCATCGTATCCGTTTCCTTCATCGCTAGAAAGTGTGCAGATTTAGTAAGGCGGTCAATAATAACCCAAATAGTATCGTATCCGCCCACCGTCTTTGGCAACTTGGTGATGAAGTCCATTGTTATCATTTCCCACTTCCATTGTGGGATTTCCAGTTGTTGGAGTAAACCAGAAGGTCTCTGATGCTCGACTTTAACCTTCGAGCAAGTCAAACACTTACCAACATAAGTCGCAACGTCCTTCTTAAGATTCGGCCACCAATACTGTTCCTTAAGGTCGTGGTACATTTTGCCCGCTCCAGGATGAATCGAATATCTCGATTTATGTGCTTCATCAAGTATAAGGTTCCGTAGATCTCCATAACGAGGTACCCAAATTCTTCCGGCATAACATCGGAGTCCAGTATCTCTAACCTCGAATCGAGATATAAGTATGTTCAAATGTTCATGAGATATATTCTTCTCCTTGAGAGCCTCATCTTGGGCTACTCGGATCTGATTGTTGAGGTTCGAATGGATGGTGATGTTCAGAGCCCGAACGCGAAGAGGTACCGTCCTCTCCTTTCGACTCAAAGCGTTAGCTACAACATTGGCCTTTCCAGGGTGATAACGGAGTTCACAATCGTAGTCGTTAAGCGTCTCGATCCATCGATGCTGTATCATATTCAGTTGCTTCTGATCGAAGATGTGTTGAAGACTCTTGTGATCGGTGAAGATAGTACTTTTAGTTCCATACAAATAGTGTCTCCATAATTTAAGAGCGAAGACAACAGCTCCAAGTTCGAGATCGTGAGTTGTGTAGTTCCGCTCATGAATCTTCAATTGTCGGGATGCATAGGCAATAACCTTTGATCTTTGCATCAATACGCAACCAAATCCATTCTTTGATGCATCGCAATAAACAACAAAGTCGTCACTGCCCTCAGGAAGCGATAGGATAGGTGCGGTGGTTAACTTCTTCTTCAAGATTTGAAATGCTGATTCGTGTGCGGGTTCCCAAATGAACTTCTTGCCCTTGTGAGTCAGTGCGGTCAAAGGACGCGCAATCAGAGAGAAACCTTCGATAAACCTTCGGTAATAACCGGCGAGACCCAGGAATTGGCGAATATGAGTCGGAGTGGTGGGGGTTTCCCACTTGCTGATAGCTTCAATCTTCGCGGGATCAACTTTGATACCCTGGTCGCTCACAACATGGCCCAGGAACTATACTTCCTTCAACCAAAATTCGCACTTGGAAAATTTGGCGTAAAGTTGCTCTTGTCTTAAGAGTTCAAGCACTAATCGGAGGTGTTGCTCATGTTCTTCTCCGCTTTTGGAGTAGATGAGGATATCATCTATGAAGACGATAACAAACTTGTCCAAGTACGGCTTGCAGACACGATTCATGAGGTCCATAAATACGGCAGGTGCATTGGTCAATCCGAACAGCATTACGAGAAATTCATAATGACCATAGCGTGTCCTAAATGCAGTCTTCATCACGTCACTCTCTTTCACCCTCAACTGGTGATAACCGGATCGCAAATTGATCTTAGAGTAAACGCTCGATCCTTGCAGCTGATCGAAAAGATCGTCAATTCGTGGTAGTAGATACCGATTCTTGATTGTCAATTTGTTGAGTTCACGGTAGTCGATACACATATGGAAGGATCCATCCTTCTTCTTCACAAACAAAACAGGTGCGCCCCACGGCAAAGAACTTGGTTGAATAAACCCTCGATCTAGGAGTTCCTGTAGTTGGCTTTGTAACTCTTGCATCTCGGAAGGTGCAAGTCGGTACGGTGCACGAGCTATAGGTGCAGCTCCTGGCACTAAATCGATCTGAAATTCCACTGCCCTCGGTGGTGGTAGTCCCAGTAACTCCTCTGGAAAGACATCAGGAAACTCGTTCACAATCCGTACGTCGTTCACACTCTTCACCTCGGTTTCAACCGTTTTCACATGTGCTAGGACAGCAAAACGTCCCTTCTTCATAATCTTTTGTGCTTTCACGCAACTAATGAGGTTCAGCTTCGAGGTACATCTCTCTCCGTAGATGATCAGTGGTTCACCGTCTCCTTGTGGTATGCGAAATGCTTTATCTCCACAGATAATATCAGCCTTTATCTTGCTCAACCAATCCATACCGATGATCACGTCAAAACTTCCCAGTTTGATAGGTATCAAGTCAATTTCGAAATTCGCACCCGCTATATTAATAATTGCTCCTCGGCTAATTTGGTCAACCTTTTCAAGTTTACCGTTGGCTACCTTGACAAGCATACTCTCTTTTAAAGGGACTAACGACCAATTTATCTTATCACAAAAGTGTCTACATACATAACTTCTATCAACACCAGTATCAAATAGGACAGAAGCTAAAAGATTGTTGATAGTGAATATACCTGTCACCAAGTCGGGGTTCTCGCGTGCATCCCTTGCATTAACATTAAAAGCTCTACCTCGCGGTGGTCCACCGTTTTTTCGCTTGTCGGGACACTCATTCCTGAAGTGACCCGTCTTTCCGCATCCGTAGCACTTCTTCGGCCCGGTGGGGTTCGCCCTTGCATTCGGGGTTGTGACCTTGCAATCCTTGCCTATATGTCCAGACCGTAGGCACTTCTCACAAACCACATTACAATACCCTGTGTGGTGTTTGTAACACCTCTTGCATTGCGGTAGGGTACCTTTGTAGTTCGGGTTGGAGCTCATGCCGGGGTTAGGATTTCCACCGTTGTTGTGTCTCTTAGCGGGGGTTTGGTCATAGGTTCTCCCCCTGTTGTTGTTGTTGTTATTATTCCACTTTCGCTTTTCGCTACTACCAGCTTCAAATTTAGCCTTCTTCGGCTCATCAATGAGAATCTAATTCATGAGAGTATGCGCCATGCGCATTGCTTCGGGAACATTCGGTGGTTTGGATGAGGTGACGTTTCCTTTGATGGACTTAGGGAGTCCCCAGAAGTATCTCTCCATTCGTTTGAATTCCGGGGTGACCATGGTCGGACACATCAGGGCTAGTTCCAAAAATCTCCTGTTGTAACCATCAAGGTCGTTCCCAACGGCCTTTAACTGCATGAATTCCATCTCCATCTTTTGTATTTCGGTTCTCGGACAATACTCATCAATCATTGCTGCTTTGAATTCCTCCCATGGCGTAGCATACGCCTCATCAATGCCTTTCGCTTGAGCTAACGTGTTCCAACACGTTAGCGCGTCGTCAGATAGCGTGTAAGAAGCAAATTTGGTTTTGTTGTCCTCCGAACAGTTGCTAACTCGGAATACTGATTCAAGCTTTTCGAACCATCTGGTGAGACCAACCGGTCCCTCGGTTCCACTGAAGTTATGCGGTTTGCAGCTCTGGAATTCCTTGTAAGTGCACCCATTTTGAACGGGTGGGATAACCGGTGGTGGCGGCGGTGGAGCTTGGAGATTTCTTTCAGCTAGGGCTGCAGCGACCCGTTCGTTGATCATGTCCTCAATCTGGGCGGCGGTAGGTGTGGATCTTCCGTTGGCCATGGTATTCTAAACAAACATTTTGACTCAAGTCAAAATCTAGTATGCAAATAGTAATAATACAGTATATAGTAATCAACATGGAATCAAAACATCTCATGTTATTAAATAACGCATCTAGGTACAAATACCACAGAATCATCGTACAGTAATGTAAATAGAACATCGTGCAAGAATTAAATAACGCAAAGTTCCATTCATTAATAATAATAAGTTTCATACATCTGAATAAGTCCGTACAATACATGAGTAATACAATAAACTACAACTAGATTACATATCGAAATCTAAATACAAAAGTCCTACGGTGAAGGCGGGTGAACTGCTCCTTGAGCCAACTGCTCCTCGAGCTCAGTGACTCGAGCTCGGAGAGTCTCAATCTCCCTCATCAGTTCCTCGTTAGAGGGAGCTGGTGGGGCAGGCGGTGCAGGTGGTGCCGGTGGTGCGGGTGGTGCTGAAGTAGATGGTCCGGCTCCGGATGTAGACGGTACGTCTCTAGATGTAAGTGGTCCGTATCTAAATCTAGGTGGTACGGTTCCAGGAATAGTCAATACGTAACGGGGAACCTTACGTATCTATGGGTCGGCAGGGTATGGCACAACTCGTTTACGAGCAGTAACCCTACGACGATGGCCAAATGTGTCAGTAAAAGCGCGACCTCCATTCACCCCTGGAATGACGGTGCCGTCGAAACGGTACCGCTTCTTCGGCGGGGTGGAGGGTGCCTGAATAGGTCTATCAGCAGGATCCTCATCATCACTGGAGTCGTCTGATGATGAAGAATCGGCGAATGATGAGTCATCCGAATCGTGTGGTAGTGATACTAGTGGCTGAGCTGGTAATCCGAAGCATCCGAAGGCGGCCAACATCTGTCTGTGTTTGCCTGGTGGAATTACGAATAAACGTCCGTCGGGAGTGCGTCGGCAAGGCGTGCGCATGTGGTTACGAAACGGCCCTTCCCCGAACTCTGCGGGGATCTCAATACCACCAATGCGGGGCTGTGACCTCGAGGGTCCGGGAGCAGACACTGAGGCAGGTGCACTAGTTCCAGCTCCAGAAGTAGAAGCGCCGGGATCACTAGTGGGTGTCGGGGCCGGTGTATCGGCAGTAGCAGCAGCAGGTGGTGTGATGGAGTCTGAGTCTGAACTGCCCAAAACGCTAGCAGGTGGTACATCCGACATCTGAACAAGGAAAAATAAATTTTTCATGTCAGTAAGTCATAAAGCAAGCACGTATTAGGCCAACAGTTTAAATCATGTATAACAATAAGTAGCATGGCAATAATAGCAAATCGTACGAAAGTAGCATGCAATCGAAAGCAAGTAATATCATAGAGTAGTGAAATCATGTAGTAGCATATGGAATATAGCAGTGAAAGCAAGCAACAGCATGCAGTAAGTTCAGCGGAAACACGTAAACTAGCAAGTTGTAGATTAGTCCTATTAGTAAATCCTACTAGGGTCGGTCTTAGACTCACTAATGCATCCTAATTCCCTACAACCAATGCTCTGATACCAAATGTGATGCCCCGTACAAAACCATCGTGTACGAATCATCAACAACAGGATCATTACAAGGTTAAGTGCTATATGCTGTAATAAAATAAGTTGCATTCACGATAAAAAGGTGATGTCATAACCGACATCAAATGTTTTACAATCCAAAAGCATGCTTCATTAAGTAGAAGCAAATAATAAGTGTATGTGACCACAACGGTCGTTACAAGTCATAGCTCAAAAGTACGAAAGTTTGAATGCAAAATAAAGTAGTTCATGCGTTGTCAACTCTAAGCAGCGGGTGTCTACAGCACAACAAGTACACAGCGGAAGTAAACCTTACGCACCTGAGAAAAACATGCTTAAAATGTCAACACAGCGGTTGGTGAGCTATAGTTTAAGTATAACAGTAATGTAAGTAGGCCACGAGATTTCAGTGCTACAACGAGCGTTTCAAAAGTATGTAAAAGTATATGCTTAACCGTCGGCATTTGGTAACTAACTTAACGTTTATACCCCCTGAAATTACACTTGGCAAGTGCGTATGATTACGAAGTATTAATCACTCGTTAAATGCTAGCGCGACTAGCCCGAGTGGGGATGTCAAACCCTATGGATCCATATCTAAGATTCGCGTTCACGGTTCAAAAACCAATGATTAAACGTTACCGAGCTAAAGGGAATGTTTATGCCGTTGTATAAGCCACACATATATAAGTTTTTAAGTACTCGTGCCTAGTATGTAAAACATAAAACGTGCATGTATTCTCAGTCCCAAATAGTTAAAGTAAAAAGGGATGCTATAACTCACAATGATAATGTAGTCGTAAAGTCGGTTCGGAAAAGGTGTGCAAGTAATCGGTCCGAAGGTCCTAAACCTAAGTCAAATAGTACTAAGTCAGTAAATCATCTGAATAGTTTTAAAAGTATGTAATTAAGTTCTTAAGGGTCATCATCATTCATCATTTAACAAAAGGCGTAAAGTGAGTTTCGTTTATGAATGTATTTTAAAACAAAGGCTGACTGCAGTCAGTCACCACGGCCTCTACCCTCACTGAATTAAGGTGAGACCATAGGCCATGGCTTTGTCTATGAGTCCCTTAAGTGTGGTAAAAATTCCAGAAGAAAACTCATCTTCGTTTGACCGTGGTGACGGTTTAAGTGCGAGTAGGTCTGAAATTTCTGCACAACGTTAAAAGGACCTAGTGACGATCGGAGGGCCATAAATCCTAAACCGTAACTCGGATGAAGACGAGTCTTATATGAAAAGTTATCTACACGAACTGAGATATCTGAAAGTAAAGGTTACAGTAGCCCAGGTGTATTGGTCTGTTACAGAAACCAGAAAAACAGAAACTGTAAACAGAAAACAGAAAAGTAAATGGACATAGTGACGCTCGGAGGGCCGTAGATTCTAAACCGTAACTCGGATTAAGATGAGTCTTATATGAAAAGTTATCTACTCGAAAAGTTCTATCTAAAAATCATGATCTCAGTAGCCCAGGTCTACTGGTATGTCACAGAAACAGCAGGTCAGTAGGGTTTGGACAGAACAGTAAGTTTAAGTGAGTTCCGGTGGTCTTGGTGCTTGATGTTCATCATGGTTCTCATCCTTGATGCATATAGCTTCAAGTGTACAACTCATTGATGTGTTTGCATCGTCTTAACCAAGATTTGGCCATCATAACACTAGTGTAAGTCTATGATATGAAGCACAACTCACTTAAGAGTTGTATGAAGTTTGATGAACCAAAGTTGCATCAAGATCATAGATTCAACACATGCATGAATTTGAAAAGTAATATTGTACTACAAACTTGAAAATAAACTAAATAATCAAAATCTTAAGTGGTTAGTTTGATCTTGAAGATCCAAGACCCAAAATTTATTAAGTAAATTTTTATGTTCTTGAACCTTTTAAAGTTAATCTTTAGTTCAAGATAAATGAGATCAAAGTTAACTTGTAACACTTGACCATCTATAACCAAAATCACGATTTTAATACATGAACAAATGAGGAAATAAACTAATTACAAAAGTAGTAAGTTCATGAGTTTCATCCTTTTAAAGATTCAAGCCTAAATCTTGATCTTTAGAAAGTAAACTTTTAAGTTTACTAACATGCATTCAAGTAATGATTTTTACAACCATGAACTTACAATCTTTTAAAACAATAGAGGTAGAACATAAACTAGGGAGTTTTGTTCTTGCATGTTCTTGTTAACACAAGATAAATGAAGAATCAAACTAGAAAGTTTGCTTCTTAGTAATTTGTATGTAACAATAAGGAACTAGTAATCAAAACAACTACAAATAAGTAACAATAACAAGAACAAGTAACAACAAGTAAATGATGATGATTAAGGGGTGTTGTGGTTCGGTTTTAGCAAGGAGAAAGAAGGGAGAATTGCTCATAATACTTACAAGAACTAGAGAGAAAAAGGAGAGAAAGTAGATGCCAGGTTGAAGTGTGAAAGGGTGAAGTGGAACAAGAGTTTATGTAGTCAAACTTGGAAACCAAAAAACCCCCCCTCCCCATGCTTGTGGCCGTGATTTTCTACCACCAATGAGGGTGGGAGATGCCCACTAACACTTGCATGCTTATTGACTAAAAGGATGGTAATTAAGGGTGCATGTATGGGGATGAGGTGCAAGTAAATGGTAAATAGATTTTTACTAAGTTTTTCATCTAGTTAAATCCTAAGGTAGTACTTACATGGGTGTTGGGCTAATTAAGTCCATTAAGGTGTAGGGTGGGCTTATAAGTCCATAACCATGAGTCCACAATATTTAGCAAGCCCAAGTTCAAGTAATTCACAAATTATTCCAACTAAAGCCCAAGTAGTTAACTAATAACCATAGTTAATCAAAGTGATTACTAAAACTAATCATGAATGTAAATAATATGTGAAAATATTATTCGTGTAAGTTCCGGGTGTCACAAAGACGTTTCGGGCATTAAAGAATCAAGTGCGGGCAATCATGGCAACAAGTAAATGTAATAACATACATTCGTTTAAATCACACGTATTAATAATAATAATTACTAATAAATAAACGTTGGAAAATCCAGGGTCGTTACATTTAAACTCCATACAAATAAAAGGTAGGGAGATTCGTGCCTACAAAGCAATGGAAAGAAAAAGAGTAGTCGAAGGACATTCCACTATTGAAGTGGGTTCGAGTTCTTCGAATGTTAAGAAGGAGACTGCTTTTTCGGGTATAAACTCGAGCTATGATTCGTGCAATAATGTGAGGCAGGGAGGGAGGTCGTTTTCTGATGTTCATTCAGATATGTGACGACCCGGAAATTTCTGACTAAATTTAAACTTTATCTTTATATTATTCTGACACGATAAGCAATGTTTGTTAAGTTAAACCTCAAGGATTTTAAACTATGTTTATACATTTATTTAAACCTCGACCAAATTCCAATGATTCACGAACCATTAAATGAACATATATGAATATGTATGTATATGTGTATATGTTATAAATTGAAAATGTCAACAAAGTATTTAAACGTATAATGCTTTATATGAACGTATTTGTTTCAATATGATTATCGACGAAATTAAAAAAATATATATTAAATGATTGAATTATCAGAAACATTGAATTATGATTACAAGTCTCTGTTGAGAGGTCCACTATGATTTGAGAAAATCTATTCCTCTTAACGATATTCGGAATAATTTGTAAAGCTATTTATAAATAAAAATAAAAAGTGTCATTTACGAAAGTTAGACAAAAGCTAGTGGAAAATTGGTTTCCATAATATTCTATTAATCTATTTTCAAACTTATAAAAACATTTTCAGTTTAAAAAGAACTTTATTATTAAAACGTATATAACTTTTATAAATATCTAGAATCACTTTTGACAACTTATTACTTAACCAGTATAATAAATATAACGATATTTATATTTTATTTCATTAAATATATATAACGATTTAAATTAATATTATATATATTTATACGCGTATTATACATACATAGTTTTTATACTTTTACTATACTTTAACTTTACCTTTACTTTACTTTTACTTTAATTTAACTTTAATAATTCACTTTAATAATTTATACTTTAATAATTCACTTTAATAATTCATACTTTAATAATTCATACTTTAATAATTCACTTTAATAATTCATACTTTAATAATTCACTTTAATAATTCATACTTTAATAATTCACTTTAATAATTCATACTTTAATAATTCACTTTAATAATTCAAAAATCTATTATAAATAGAATTCAATAGGTTTCATTATTTCATAGAAACTTGAAAATATATTTCTCTAAACTCTCTCAATCGATTTATATATATATATATATATATATATATATATATATATATATATATATATATATATATATACATTTGCTCTGTATTATTTCAAGATATTATTAGTATACATAAAATATTACGACGGAGTGATGTCCGAGTGATTTCAAAATAGTTTTTTAAATGAGTCGAAGCTAAGGAAATTATGGGTTATAGCTATGGAGGTGATGGGTATGGTTCATGGGTATGCTCGTGAGGTCAATCTAGTGTTTATCATCTCCGTTGCGTCTACGTACTTTCCTGCAATATTGAATCTTAATATTGATACGTGAGCACTCATAACTTAACTTTTATATATCAATAGTGTATCCCTGACTAGTGCTCGAGTATATAGGATTATGCATGCTTGTACATTCGATATTGTCCTTAGATAGGTTTGTTGAATCCTGAATTAGATACATATGCTACTGAGATAGGGTATATGATATGCATGTCATTGGAAAGCTAGCGAAAAATTAAAAACTTTTCATTTAGATATCGAATGGTTTCGATGAACGGATTTGAAGTTATAGTCTGAATTTTAGTATTATTGTTAAAATGATTATTATTACTATCGTCGTTATTATTTTAATAGAAATATCATTGTTATTATAAAATATCATTATTACTATTATGTTAGTATTATCATTTTATCATAATAACATTTTTAGTAAATATAAATATTGTTATTTTTTTATAGAATAATAATAATTATTATTACAAAATAATACAACTTTTACTTATTATTATTATGATCAATATTATTTTATCAAATAAATAGGGGATACAAATATATTTTTCACCACGCGTAATATAATTACATTAATAATACTTACCACTATAGTTTTAAGATATTAAGTGAACTTTATAAATTTTACTACTTAAGATATATAAAAGTATATTTTATCATATATAAACGTTAATATAAATTTTTATTAATAAATGACTTTTATTATTATAAAATCTAATAAATATATTTAAATATATAAAACGACTATAGTTAAGTTATATAATAAACACGTATAAATTTTAGAAGTCATTTTGGGTCAAGTTGACTTTTGTTGACTTTTGCATATTAGTCTCGAGCATTAGGATTGTGGTACACTATGACTTGACCAAAAATTGTTAGACAAATATTGACCAACATATAAATATATATAATTAATATAGGTTCGTGAATCCGAGGCCAACCTTGCACTTGTTAAATAACGTTATATGTATTTTTACTACGAAATACAGTATGGTGAGTTTTCATAACTCCCTTTTTAAATGTTTTTGCATTATATATTTTTGGGCTGAGAATACATGCATATTTTATAACTGTTTTACGAAATAGGCACAAGTACTAAAACTAATTCTACGTGAGTTTAAACCAGAAATATCCCTTAGCTTGGTAACTATAACTACTGGTGTATGACTGGTAGGCGCGAATCCTAAAGATAGATCTATTGGGCCTGACAAACCCCATCCTGACTATGGGATGCTTTAGTACTTCGAGGTTTATATAACACACCTGATTCGGTGTACTTTCAGAGGGTAAAACATGAACGTTAAGGCTTGTTACCGAGTGCCTACAATTTATAGAATACTTTTATACACTTGCGAGTGTACATATATTTATAAACAAAAATCTTGTGGTCTATTAATATATTGAAATGATTGTTATGATAAACCTATGAACTCACCAACCTTTTGGTTGACACTTTAAAGCATGTTTATTCTCAGGTATTAAAGAAATCTTCCGCTGTGCATTAGCTCATTTTAAGGATATTACTTGGAGTCATTCATGGTGTATTTTGAAAGACGTTGCATTCGAGTCATTGAGTTCATCAAGATTATTATTATGTCAATTATAGTTGGATGTATTATGAAATGGTGTGCATGCCGTCAACTTACGTTGTAAAGAAAGTTTGTCTTTTAAAAACGAATGCAATGTTTGTAAAATGTATCATATAGAGGTCAAAATACCTCGCGATGTAATCAACTATTGTGAATCGTTTATAATGTATATGAACGAGTCCTTTCAGTTGGTATCAGAGTGGTAGTCTTAGCGAACCAGGTCTGTATTAGTGTGTCTAACTGATAGTCGTTAGGATGCATTAATGAGCCTGGACTTCGACCGTGTCAGCATGTTAAAAGTTTTGCTTATCATTTTTGTCGGAAATTGCCTGCTTATCATTCTTAGTCTAGACACGTCTTACTGCATTGATTGCATGAATAGTGTATAGACAAAATTCATATCTTAGCGTATCTGCTAATCCATATCTTAGCGTATATGTTACTGTAAACTTTGCCTGACATATCCCGTAATTTCCTCCGTAATCTACGAAATCTTTTGCGCTATATATATATATATATATATATATATATATATATATATATATATATATATATATATATATATATATATATATATATATATATATATATATAGATATTCTATGTAATTAGAATACCACCCGATAGCCGAAAAATCATTTCATATCGAAAAATTCTTTATTCAATCGAACGAAATGGAATTCGTCATTAGTTCAAGTCCCTCGAATTCCGATATGAAATCCCACTCAAGCTCCGAAAGCAGTGTGACCGGAATGGATCAACAATTAGCCATCATCTATTCTAGATGAATTGGGGATAGGTTCGTAGCCTCCTCAATAATTGGAGACAAGAAGAAGGTGATCCCTTCCATCCACCACATTACCCTCTTGGCGATGAACCTGAAGCACTTACCGGCGAACCGGTCCGAAACACCATTTTCTCTCTCATTTTCATAGTATCTCGTCACGATTATATACTACATCAAATTCTAGATTTTATTTATCCGTTCGTCCGAACCGACAATCACCCCGGTGTAATAGAAGAAGTCAACGAGCTTCGCGCTCGAGTAGTGGCTTTAGAGAATATGGTGCAAGGGTTACAAACACCAATAAATAACGAAGTATTAATTCATAATTACAATTTTATTGAATAAATACTCCGTAAAAGTTATGTAATTTCTAAAGTCTTTAGGGATTATTCAGTTCTAGTTTCAACTGTAAATCAAATGAGTTTAATTTAATATTAACTCATTAAATCTATGTTACATCTGAAGAAAATATGCACATATATATTTTCATAAAGACTGTAATAATATTCTGTTGTACAAAATATTAATTGTGAAAATTTTTTTAACGGGTAGGTAATACCCGAGAGATATATAAATTCAAAATTAATATGTTACATTTTTCAAATCTGATTAAGCAAATCATCAACTATACTCCCAAAATCTCACAACAATATACATTCTTGTATAGTAATCAAAACAACCATTCTCACTCAAATTTGATTACGCATTCTGATTTTGACAAATCAAAATCCAAGTCATGATTTAACAGAAGACATCACTCTTAGATTCCTACATCTTTCAAAGCTATACTTTGGCTTCAAAACTGTGTTAGAACATCATATGTATATTAACGATTACAAACTGTGTTCAAACTCTCCGAAGTTTTCGAAGACACTTCAAACAATGAACAATCGAGATGATGATCCAACCACATATTACCCACATTTATGTACCTAAAAAGCTCTCGAAGCCAAAGTCATAGTTCGACGCGTATCCGTGTCAGACCCTTTGGCATTTATTAGCTAAAATGACTTTTCAATTCCGTTTTAAAGTAGACAGTTTTGTCACAGCTCCAGCAAGTCAACTTCGACTTTTCAGTCGGACTAGTCTTATTATAACCTCGATAGATACGTTGCCCTTTCGTCATCGTTACTGGGGACCTTTCATATCTCGCCACCTTAGCAATAAACTTACCAACAACTTCAATTATCTTTGACTTTTCGAAAAATCATTATATTTATTGAAATCACATCATTTACTCATTCGCATCTTGTAACGAGAATTGTCATACGAATCATTGGAAAACAGTAACCAGTATTTTGAAATCTCGCAGTATTTCTACGCCAACAGTTATATGTGTACGTAAAACGTCTATCTCCTAGACTTACATACTTTGAATGTGAAGTTCTGAAAAATATTTTGAACTGCAAACTAGTTCTTGAATTGCTGACGAAGCATCAAAAACTGTAAACGATCTTAATAGTAAAAAAGTTTAATGACAAAGAATAGTAAGGTGGTAAAGCTGAGAAAAAGAGAAGGTTTGGAACTGGAAAACGGATTGAACAGACTATGAAGGAGGCTGTGGACAAATCACAAAGACTAAATCTGCCTTCAAAGAATCTAAATGATTCAGTGCCTGCTAAAGTCATTAACGAATACCTTACTCTTTATCTGAAGTCATTTATCTCTTTGCGCTATCAGTGTTACATCATATAAGAAACTATTAGTTTCTATATTCTATAAACTTTCGAGTTTAAATTATGAATGTTTTGAAGTAGTGTTGGGAACTGAAGCATGAGTTAGTATAATATAATGACACTTGATCAACGTGATTATATTACAGTAAGTCATGCTGAGTTTTTAATGGGACATGACGATTCACAGACCATGCCGTCATCATGTTCCATGTTACACGACTTTTGTATTCTATTTAATCTCTAAAAATATCAAGAATATATTTTCTTGATGATTCGGTCTTTTCAGGGTATTCTGGTAAATTAATAATCAAGATCGTGCCATTACCATTTCCTTCTTAGAACATTAACTATGTTCATTCTGAAATTCATATCTGCGAATACTGGACCATTACAAACGTTGCTTAATCGCAAGAAGAAGAAACGAAAGGACAAAACTCCAAAATAGAAATTGGAGTATAAATCGTAGCAAATAGAAGGGAGCATTAACTGTGGATGTCAATGATTATAGAAGACAAAAGCAGGGGCTTTGAAATATAAGGGAAGATATAAAACCCAACAACCACCCAAAAATTATAAACCGTATATATCGATGCATATAGCAATATAAAGACATGGAAGAACTAAAAACACTATAAAACCGAGAGTATAGTAGAAGTAAATAGATTCTTCCGGAGGCAGATGAAAAAGAAGATCGACAGATATGAAAGTGAGGAGTATATCGAGAATCAGTACTGGATGAAGCATATTGACAAATACTTTAAAATATGAGTTGAGGGAGAGAGAATAGAAGGTGTGAGTTGTAAGAAGACGAAGGAGATGGATTTATAATGAAATACCCGACAGAGAAATCAAGATGGATTATCGTATTAATTCGAAGAGAATCATAATCTCCTTAATCACCTAAGCATCAAATCCAACATAGATTACAAAGATTTTCTTTAAATTCGGAGATCAATTGTGATGATGTCAAAAGATATGACGAATCACTATAATCTTATTTCCTTCATTTACGATAACTTCCCTCATACGCTTCGAGTAATCGAATTATTTTATCCATACTTCTTAGACATGATAAAACTTCATAATCGTTACGTCATAATAACATTCTCATTGTTAGCCATAACGACCTCTATCAAATTTCGGGGACGAAATTTCTTTAACGGGTAGGTACTGTGACGACCCGAAAATTTCCGACTAAATTTAAACTTTATCTTTATATTATTCTGACACGATAAGCAATGTTTGTTAAGTTAAACCTCAAGGATTTTAAACTATGTTTATACATTCATTTAAACCTCGACCAAATTCCAATGATTCACGAACCATTAAATGAACATATATGAATATGTATGTATATGTGTATATGTTATAAATTGAAAATGTCAACAAAGTATTTAAACGTATAATGCTTTATATGAACGTATTTGTTTCAATATGATTATCGACGAAATTAAAAAAATATATATTAAATGATTGAATTATCAGAAACATTGAATTATGATTACAAGTCTCTGTTGAGAGGTCCACTATGATTTGAGAAAATCTATTCCTCTTAACGATATTCGGAATAATTTGTAAAGCTATTTATAAATAAAAATAAAAAGTTTCATTTACGAAAGTTAGACAAAAGCTAGTGGAAATTTGGTTTCCATAATATTCTATTAATCTATTTTCAAACGTACAAAAACATTTTCAGTTTAAAAAGAACTTTATTATTAAAACGTATATAACTTTTATAAATATCTAGAATCACTTTTGACAACTCATTACTTAACCAGTATAATAAATATAACGATATTTATATTTTATTTCATTAAATATATATAATGATTTAAATTAATATTATATATATTTATACGCGTATTATACATACATAGTTTTTATACTTTTACTATACTTTAACTTTACCTTTACTTTACTTTTACTTTACTTTAACTTTAATAATTCACTTTAATAATTCATACTTTAATAATTCATACTTTAATAATTCACTTTAATAATTCATACTTTAATAATTCACTTTAATAATTCATACTTTAATAATTCACTTTAATAATTCATACTTTAATAATTCACTTTAATAATTCATACTTTAATAATTCACTTTAATAATTCACTTTAATAATTCAAAAATCTATTATAAATAGAATTCAATAGGTTTCATTATTTCATAGAAACTTGAAAATATATTTCTCTAAACTCTCTCAATCGATTTACATATATATATATATATATATATATATATATATATATATATATATATATATATATATATATATATATATATATATATATATATATATATATATATATATATATATTTGCTCTGTATTATTTCAAGATATTATTAGTATACATAAAATATTACGACGGAGTGATGTCCGAGTGATTTCAAAATAGTTTTTTGAATGAGTCGAAGCTAAGGAAATTATGGGTTATAGCTATGGAGGTGATGGGTATGGTTCATGGGTATGCTCGTGAGGTCAATCTAGTGTTTATCATCTCCGTTGCGTCTACGTACTTTCCTGCAATATTGAATCTCAATATTGATACGTGAGCACTCATAACTTAACTGTTATATATCAATAGTGTATCCCTGACTAGTGCTCGAGTATATAGGATTATGCATGCTTGTACATTCGATATTGTCCTTAGATAGGTTTGTTGAATCCTGAATTAGATACATATGCTACTGAGATAGGGTATATGATATGCATGTCATTGGAAAGCTAGCGAAAAATTAAAAACTTTTCATTTAGATATCGAATGGTTTCGATGAACGGATTTGAAGTTATAGTCAACTGAATTTTAGTATTATTGTTAAAATGATTATTATTACTATCGTCGTTATTATTTTAATAGAAATATCATTGTTATTATAAAATATCATTATTACTATTATGTTAGTATTATCATTTTATCATAATAACATTTTTAGTAAATATAAATATTGTTATTTTTTTATAGAATAATAATAATTATTATTACAAAATAATACAACTTTTACTTATTATTATTATGATCAATATTATTTTATCAAATAAATAGGGGATACAAATATATTTTTCACCACGCGTAATATAATTACATTAATAATACTTACCACTATAGTTTTAAGATATTAAGTGAACTTTATAAATTTTACTACTTAAGATATATAAAAGTATATTTTATCATATATAAACGTTAATATAAATTTTTATTAATAAATGACTTTTATTATTATAAAATCTAATAAGTATATTTAAATATATAAAACGACTATAGTTAAGTTATATAATAAACACGTATAAATTTTAGAAGTCATTTTGGGTCAAGTTGACTTTTGTTTACTTTTGCATATTAGTCTCGAGCATTAGGATTGTGGTACACTATGACTTGACCAAAAATTGTTAGACAAATATTGACCAACATATAAATATATATAATTAATATAGATTCGTGAATCCGAGGCCAACCTTGCACTTGTTAAATAACGTTATATGTATTATTACTAAATACAGTATGGTGAGTTTTCATAGCTCCCTTTTTAAATGCTTTTGCATTATATATTTTTGGGCTGAGAGTACATGCATATTTTATAACTGTTTTATGAAATAGGCACAAGTACTAAAACTAATTCTACGTGGGTTTAAACCAGAAATATCCCCTTAGCTTGGTAACTATAACTACTGGTGTATGACTGGTAGGCGCGAATCCTAAAGATAGATCTATTGGGCCTGACAAACCCCATCCTGACTATGGGATGCTATAGTACTTCGAGGTTTATATAACACACCTGATTCGGTGTACTTTCAGAGGGTAAAACATGAACGTTAAGGCTTGTTACCGAGTGCCTACAATTTATAGAATACTTTTATACACTTGCGAGTGTACATATATTTATAAACAAAAATCTTGTGGTCTATTAATATATTGAAATGATTGTTATGATAAACCTATGAACTCACCAACCTTTTGGTTGACACTTTAAAGCATGTTTATTCTCAGGTATTAAAGAAATCTTCTGTTGTGCATTAGCTCATTTTAAGGATATTACTTGGAGTCATTCATGGTGTATTTTGAAAGACGTTGCATTCGAGTCATTGAGTTCATCAAGATTATTATTATGTCAATTATAGTTGGATGTATTATGAAATGGTGTGCATGCCGTCAACTTACGTTGTAAAGAAAGTTTGTCTTTTAAAAACGAATGCAATGTTTGTAAAATGTATCATATAGAGGTCAAAATACCTCGCGATGTAATCAACTATTGTGAATCATTTATAATGTATATGAACGAGTCCTTTCAAGATACTCCATTTATACCTGCAAATCAAGTTCCTGGTTGGAATCACAACACTTATAACACTAGCAAGATCAATGAAAATCCCAATTCCATTGAAATTAAGATCGGAGGTAAGACTCTTGTGTTTAATTTGCCCGAATCAGTGGCTAATCATAATTTTGTTTTTAGCTATAATTGGGATCGATACTCCTGGACATTGGTTGAAGCCGATAACAAACTCTCTGATGCTCGCGTTAAAGATGGCAAGAATATGGTTAACAATTTAAATGATATGTCTAATGTGTCAACAGTGGCGGACGATTTTACCGGCCTTGAACCTAAGAATGTTGAGAAACATAAAGCTTTTGAAGGTGAGTGCAGGGATCAAATCTATATTTCGATGGATGAACCTCTGACAACGGATTCTGCTCCCACTCCGGTACTGGAATCTGATCCGGCTACGGCTTTTACTCCGCCAATGGATTCTGATGTTGGTTCAAAAGAGGAGGGAACTATAACATAACATTTTTTCCGTACATATTTGAAGGTACAAACTTAATTATTAGTACGCTTATAACTTGTGTGTTTATGAGATTAAAAGTCCTAAGTGTTAGTTATTGTGTAAATATATATACGAATATGTATGTATATAAATATATATATGTGTGTGTTTAGAATATATGCATGTATAGGTATATGCATGAGTCTTTGTTGATGTTAAGTTTTGTAAGACTTAAATGTGAAGTTTAGACATATGTAGGAAGCGAGAACGGGGCGTACAAGCCAAATATTTAATCGTTAAATTTGTTGTCGAGAAAACGATCAGGCACAGGCCTTTGCCGTACCGCGGAAGTCCTGGTTGCCCCGCGGTATACAACTGAAATCAAGGTCAGGAGGCCTGTTAAACATGTCGAAATATCTTTGTATTGTCGCGCCGCGATGACCTCTGCCTCGCCGCGGCATCTCAAGCAAAACGAAGTCAGGAGGCATGCTAAGGAGGGTCAGTTTTTCTTTTATGTGTCGCGCCGCGACAAATGGAGCCGCGCCACGGCAGTTCTGCTGGACTGATTCCGGATTTAGCTCATTTTAAGTGATTTTAAGGGGAAAATTGGTAATTTGGCGTATAGATCTGATGGGAGCATTTAATCTCCACCACTTATCCACTTTCCTCATTTCTTTTCTATTTTCTTTCTCCATTTTTCTCTCAAACATAAAAATCCATTTGAATTCAAGTGAGATTTGTGAGTGAAGAATTGAGAGTTGATCTTTGGAGCAAGAATTAAAGTTGTTCTCCTCGTTCTCAGCTACGAGTGGATAGTGTTGGTAAGTTTTAACTCTATGTTTGAGTTTTAATTGGTTTATACTAGGGTTTTGTTCATTTGGAACTTGTATGACCCATTTGAGGGTTAAATGGGTGGGTTTTGGGGTTAGATTGATGAAAGTAAACCCTAATGGCCATAACCTAGGGTTTGGTCTTAATGATTTGAGGTCGTAAGTGTTAAATGGTGTTGTTAGTCACTAATACACCTTTAAATTGATGAAAGAAGTGTTAATGGGTAAGTTTGGCTCGATTGTGAGTTTAAGTATTTAAAATGGGCCAAATGAGTACTAGTTGACCTAATTGGGTGAAATGGGCATGAAATACCCCAAGTTTGTGTTAGTTGAAGTTAGTAGACTTTAATTCACTAGCTTTAGTGATTAAAATTGAGTCTTGGCCATTTTTTGGTGTAGTTGAGCCATTTAATGCAAATTGGGTCATTAAATGCTCAAGTGTAAGTAATGTGGCTAGTTCCACTAGTTGTGTATTGAAAGTGTACTTAATGTATTAGGTACATTGCTTTGAAGTTCGGAAGTGCATAATCATCATCTTTGTGTCAAGGTGAGTGGAATAATTATGCGTGTACGTATATAATATATTTATTTGTGTAGTATGAATGTGGCATTGTCGCGGTGTTCACGACCCCACATTCTATGTAACGAGTAGTATTGTCGCGGTGTTCAAGACACTACTCATTGTTTGATTGACATGTGGTATTGTCGTAGTGTTTAAGACACCACATTGTCATGGGAGTGGATGTCACGGTGTTCAAGGCACCACTCATGGTTTGATTGACATGTGGAATCGTCGCGGTGTTCAAGAAGCCACATTGTCATGAGGGTGAGTTAGTCGCGGTGTTCAAGACATCACCCGGGGGATTAGTGATTACGCGGTGTTTAAGTAACACTAATGGATGTTATGAACTTCGACGGTCTTTTACGAGTACCGTTCCCTTGTACGATTGGTTAACCATGGTTGTGTGAATTCGTATCTAGCATAATTAAATTGTGAACTATATGCTATTGTTGTTGCTAGCTTCTTGTGAATTGTGGATAGTAGTTTATGCATGATGTTTGCATGGTAATCGAATTGCTAGCTTGTATGCGGTATTGTGTAAGTGATTGCAAGTAAGTAGGTTATATATGAACATGTATAATTATTGCATTCACTAAGCGTTAGCTTACCCCTCTCGTTGTTTATCTTTTTAGATACAGGTGCGGATAAGGGAAAAGGGGTTGTTGGGCACTAGGTGTCCTTTGATGATGTTTGTTGGAGCTTTTGAAGTTGGCCTAGCATTTTGGGTAGTTTAGCCCCAAGCCATGCTCGATGTGTTGTTTTGATTAAAACTATCATTTTTGGATAGGTCAAACTTGTATCACATTTGTTAATGGCCTTCGTGCCTTTTGTAAAACATTAAACTTGTAGTATGTCCTAATGGAACGTGTGGTATGGTTACATATTTAATTGGCGCATAAATGTGTAATAAAAAAAATTTACCGTATGGAATACGGGTTGGGTTGTTTCAAGTGGTATCAGAGCATGGTCTAAGGGATTTAGGCGACTTGAGATAGGTGCCTAGACTTAGACTTTATTGTGTGTGCGCTTTATGCGGGACTTGTAGGACTTCGGGTCGGATCGGGAATTGTTAGTGCATAGGTTTATGTGAACTAACCTTGCGCTATTTGTTTTGTGATGTATTGAAATCATCAAGCGAGATAGACGTTGTACTAACGAGTTAATGCGACGTGCTCACGTAGCAATGACTAGCTACCATTGTTACGGGAGCAAATTGTGTCAAACGAGCGATGTACGATGATTGTTGAGCAAGATAGAGCGGTATGATGTATATGTGTACATGTTTGTGTCATGTATTTTGTTCGTTGTTTAATCTCTTCCATTTTATAGAATGAAGATGAGAAACGGACACGACACCGAAAATGGGGGCACAAGCGAGGACCCCGAGTTCACGGCCAAAGTTGAGGCCATTTTGAAAAGTCATCATGCGTCTTTCCTTGAAGATGTTAGGAAAATGTTTCTAGATACGATTGACGAGCGATTAGTCAACGTAGTAAATGAGCAAATTAAAGTTGTCCTTCAAGAGGACAATGTTGGGAGATGAGACTTTTTCTATAAGAATTTTAAAGATGCTCAACCTCCTACTTTTGAGTGTGAACGGGACCCACTTAAGAGTGCCCGGTGGATCTCCGATATGGAGGGGGCTTTTCGTATTTGTGAATGCCCTCTTGATAAAAAGACAAGGTATGGTTGTAGCATGTTGAGAGGTGACGCTAAATTGTGGTGGGATGCGAAAATCCAAGTCTATGGTGAAGAACAATGCATGGATTTTACTTGGGACGAGTTCAAGGCGGAGTTTTTCGATGAATACCGAACGCCGGCCGATCTTAAGAGGCTTAAGGACGAGTTGCGTTCCTTGAGGCAAGGGTCGATAGATTTGAACACTCTTAAATCCGTTTTCTTGTCGAAGACCCAATTTTGCCCGGAGCATGTCGAGAATGATAAAATGTTGAAGGAAGACTTCTATCGAATCTTGAATGATAGTTACCAAGAGAAGATAAGTGTAAATGTGGTGAAGAGTTTCGATGAGTTGTTTAATATGGCCAAAGGTTTTGAGGCGCTCGTGTTAAGAAAGAGTGGCTTTACTTTTGGCAAGAGGAAGTTCGAAGCTACAAGTCATTTAAACAAGAAGAGTAAGGGTGCAACCTAGAGTGTCAGTAGTGTGAAGAAAAGTGTTCCCGGAGAGTTCCGTTATTCTTATCAAAATTGTGGACGAAAGGGACATATGGCCCGTGATTGCACCAACCCTCCTTCTACAACCAAACTCACTTGTTATAATTGTGGTAAAGAAGGGCATAAGAGGTCGGAATGTCCTAATTTGAATAATGATCATGTTAAGAAATTAGAGAAAGCGGCGGGTACGGCTAGGGGTCGCAACTACTTGATGACGAATGAAGAAGCCAAACAATCCAATGAAATCGTCTCAGGTACTTTCATGGTTAACTCTAGTCCGGCACGTATACTTTTTGATAGTGGTGCTAACTTGTCGTTTGTGTCTCCAAGATTTATGCCTAAGTTGAATAAACCGCTAGCTAAGTTAACTCATCCGGTAGAAGTCGAAATAGCGTATGGTAAAATGGTGCTAGGGGTTGATGTTTGTAAAAATTGTAATGTTGTGTTTAGTACCGAAACTTTTGAAATCGATCTTATTCCGATGACTTTGGGTGATTTTGATATTGTTGTTGGTATGAATTGGCTCGATCGTTATAGAGCCGATATTGCATGCCATGATAAATTCATTCGTGTGAAGACCCCAAGTAGGGGAGAGTTAATTATTCATGGCGATAAGCGAAGAAGACTTGTGCCGATATGCACTTATACACGGGCACGTCGTTTCCTTGTTAGTGGTGGCATGGATTTTCTTGCCCATGTAGTTGATACTCGTGATGAGCCACCACCCATTCGTGAAATTCCGGTGGTAAATGAATTTGAAGACGTTTTTTCGGATGAGTTACCGGGTGTTCCGGCGGAAAGACAAGTTGAATTTCGCATCGAGTTGGTTCCGGGGGCTACCCCCATTGCTAAAACTCCTTATCGTTTAGCGCCGATGGAAATGCAAGAATTGTTAAATAAAACCCAAGAGTTGCTTGAAAAGGGTTTTATTCGACCGAGTTCCTTGCCATGGGGTGCCCCGGTTTTATTTGTGAAGAAGAAAGACGGTAGTATGCGGATGTGCATCGATTATCGGGAGTTGAACAAAGTGACGATCAAGAATCGTTATCCATTACCTTGGATTGACGATTTGTTTGATCAACTCCAAGGTGCAACGTATTTTTCTAAGATTGACTTACGGTCCGGCTATCATCAAGTACGGGTCCGTGAGGAAGACATAGAGAAAATGACTTTTCGAATGCGTTATGGGCATTTTGAGTTTGTAGTTATGCCTTTTGATCTTACGAATGCACCGGCAGCATTCATGGATCTTATGAACCGAGTGTGCCAACCTATGTTGGACAAGTCGGTAATTGTGTTCATTGACGACATACTTGTTTATTCTAAGAGTATGAAGGAACATGAGCACCATTTGCGTGAAGTGTTGAAGACATTGCGGAAGGAGAAGTTGTATGCTAAATTCTCCAAATGTGAATTTTGGCTAAGGGAATTTCAATTCCTTGGCCATATTGTGAATAAAGAAGGTATCCAAGTAGATCCGGGGAAGATTGAGACGGTGAAGAGTTGGGGGAAACCGACTACGCCTACGGAAATTCGGAGTTTTCTCGGATTGGCCGGTTATTATCGTCGGTTTATCCAAGACTTTTCTAAGATTGCTTCTCCTTTGACGAAGTTGACAAGGAAGAACGTAAGGTTCAATTGGGAAAACGAGCAAGAAATTGCTTTTCAATTGTTAAAATAGAAGTTGTGTCAAGCTCCGGTGTTAGTGTTGCCGGAAGGGGTAGAAGACATGACTGTTTATTGTGATGCTTCTTTAAATGGGGTCGGTTGTGTTCTAATGCAAATGGGTAAAGTCATCGCTTACACCTCTCGACAATTAAAGGAACACGAAAAGAGATACCTGACTCATGATCTTGAATTGGCGGCGGTGGTTCATGCGTTGAAAATTTGGCGAAACTACTTGTATGGTGTCAAGTGTATGATTTATTCGGATCATAAGAGTTTGAAACATCTCTTTAATCAACGAGATTTGAATTATCGTCAAAGTAGGTGGATGGATGTGGTAAAAGATTATGATTGTGAGATACTTTATCATCCGGGTAAGGCGAACGTAGTCGCGGATGCGTTAAGTAGAAAGAGTCAACATCCGGCGATACGAGTAGGATCGTTACGCATGATTATTACTAACGATTTTCTTGTAAAGCTTGGTGAGATTCAAATTGAAGCTTTTGTTAACAACAAACATGAAGAACGAATTGTGGGGCAAAAAGAGTCTATTACTTTAGGCCCGCATGACTTGTTATCTTTTCAAGGAAGAGTGTGGGTGCCTAAGATGGGTGGTTACCGACAAGTGCTCCTTGATGAAGCACATAAGTCAAAATATTCCATTCATCCGGGTGCGACGAAAATGTACCTTGATTTAAAGAAGGAGTATTGGTGGCCGAGCATGAAACGTGATGTTGTTAAGTATGTTGAATAATCCGTCACATGTTTGCAAGTTAAAGCCGAACACCAAAAGCCGTACGGTAAGTTACAACCATTGGAAGTCCTGAAATGGAAATGGGAGCACATTACCATGGACTTCATTACCAAGTTACCAAAGACGGCGAGAACCCAATATGATACGATTTGGGTGATAGTTGATAGATTGACAAAGAGTGCTTTGTTTCTTCCCATTCGGGAAATGATATCATCGGAGACTTTGTTTAAGTTGTTTATCAAGGAGGTGATATCGAGACATGGGGTTCCTATATCTATTGTTTCAGATCGAGATACTCGTTTCACGTCTAGGTTTTGGAATAAGTTTCATGAAGATATGGGTACTCAATTGAAAATGAGCACGACGTACCATCCTCAAACGGACGGTCAAACCGAGCGTATGAACCAAACGTTGGAGGATATGTTAAGGGCGTGTATTATTGATTTTGGTGGTAGTTGGGATGAGCACTTACCATTGGTGGAATTCTCGTACAATAATAGTTACCACACTAGTATTGGAATGCCACCTTATGAGATGCTTTATGGGCGTAGGTGTCGAACTCCTATTTGTTGGGGTGAAGTGGGACAATGAGAAATCGGGAGTACCGATTTGGTCCTAGAGACGAATAGTAAGATTGAGATGATTCTGGCTCGACTTAAGGCGACGCAAGATAGACAAAAATCTTATGCCGATAAAGGTAGACGAACGATCAAATTTCAAGAAGGTGACATGGTGATGGTTAAGGTTTCTCCATGGAAAGGTGTTATTCGGTTTCGAAAGCGAGGAGAGTTAGCTTCTCGATTTATTGGTCCTTTCAAGGTTTTGGAACGTGTTGGTGAGGTTGCTTATAGACTAGAGTTGCTCAAAGAGCTTGCGGGGATCCATAACACGTTTCATGTTTCCCATCTCCGTAGGTGTCTTGTGGATGACTCGACTTGGGTGCCGTTAGATGAAATTACGTTGAATAATAAGCTAGAATACGTTGAAGAGCCGATAGCCATTCTTGATGAAAAGGTTAAATTGTTGCGTAACAAAGAAGTTAGAACTTACAAGGTGCATTGGCGTCATCGAAAGGGTTCCGAGTTTAGGTAGGAATCCGAAGAGTATGTTTTGGTTTATCTTTCAGCTTGTCATGCGGCTTGGATCACGAGGACGCGCTCCGATTCAAGTGGGGGAGAGTTGTAACATCCCGTTTTTCCCGTACATATTTAAAGGTACAAACTTAATTATTAGTACGCTTATAACTTGTGCGTTTATGAGATTAAAAGACTTAAGTGTTAGTTATTGTGTAAATATATATACGAATATGTATGTATATATATATGGGTGTGTTTAGAATATATGCATGTATAGGTATATGCATGAGTCTTTGTTGATGTTAAGTCTTGTGAGACTTAAATGTGAAGTTTAGACATATGTAGGAAGCGAGAACGGGGCGTACAAACTAAATATTTAATCGTTAAATTTGTTGTCGAGAAAATGATCAGGCACAGGCCTTTGCCGCGCCGCGGAAGTCCTAGTCGCGCCGCGGTATACAACTGAAATCAAGGTCAGGAGGCCTGTTAAACAGGTCGAAATATCTTTGTATTGTCGCGCCGCGATGACCTCTGCCTCGCCGCGGCATCTCAAGCAAAACGAAGTCAGGAGGCATGCTAAGGAGGGTCAGTTTTTCTTTTATGTGTCGCGCCGCGACAAATGGAGCTGCGCCACGGCAGTTCTGCTGGACTGATTCCGGATTTAGCTCATTTTAAGTGATTTTAAGGGGAAAATTGGTAATTTGGCGTATAGATCTGATGGGAGCATTTAATCTCCACCACTTATCCACTTTCCTCATTTCTTTTCCATTTTCTTTCTCCATTTTTCTCTCAAACATAAAAATCCATTTGAATTCAAGTGAGATTTGTGAGTGAAGAATTGAGAGTTGATCTTTGGAGCAAGAATTAAAGTTGTTCTCCTCGTTCTCAGCTACGAGTGGATAGTGTTGGTAAGTTTTAACTCTATGTTTGAGTTTTAATTGGTTTATACTAGGGTTTTGTTCATTTGGAACTTGTATGACCCATTTGAGGGTTAAATGGGTGGGTTTTGGGGTTAGATTGATGAAAGTAAACCCTAATGGCCATAACCTAGGGTTTGGTCTTATGATTTGAGGTTGTAAGTGTTAAATGGTGTTGTTAGTCACTAATACACCTTTAAATTGATGAAAGAAGTGTTAATGGGTAAGTTTGGCTCGATTGTGAGTCTAAGTATTTAAAATGGGCCAAATGAGTACGAGTTGACCTAATTGGGTGAAATGGGTATGAAATACCTCAAGTTTGTGTTAGTTGAAGTTAGTAGACTTTAATTCACTAGCTTTAGTGATTAAAGTTGAGTCTTGGCCATTTATGGGCGGTTTTGGTGTAGTTGAGCCATTTAATGCAAATTGGGTCATTAAATGCTCAAGTGTAAGTAATGTGGTTAGTTCCACTAGTTGTGTATTGAAAGTGTACTTAATGTATTAGGTACATTGCTTTGAAGTTCGGAAGTGCATAATCATCATCTTTGTGTCAAGATGAGTGGAATAATTATGCGTGTACGTATGTAATATATTTATTTGTGTAGTATGAATGTGGCATTGTCGCGGTGTTCAAGACACCACATTCTATGTAACGAGTAGTATTGTCGCGGTGTTCAAGACACTACTCATTGTTTGATTGACATGTGGTATTGTCGCGGTGTTTAAGACACCACATTGTCATGGGAGTGGATGCCGCGGTGTTCAAGGCATCACTCATGGTTTGATTGACATGTGGAATCGTCGCGGTGTTCAAGACGCCACATTGTCATGAGGGTGAGTTAGTCGCGATGTTCAAGACATCACCCGGGGGATTAGTGATTACGCGGTGTTTAACACTAATGGATGTTTTGAACTCCGACGGTCTTTTACGAGTACCGTTCCCTTGTACGATTGGTTAACCATGGTTGTGTGAATTCGTATCTAGCATAATTAAATTGTGAACTATATGCTATTGTTGTTGCTAGCTTCTTGTGAATTGTGGATAGTAGTTTATGCATGATGTTTGCATGGTTATCGAATTGCTAGCTTGTATGCGGTATTGTGTAAGTGATTGCAAGTAAGTAGGTTATATATGAACATGTATAATTATTGCATTCACTAAGCGTTAGCTTACCCCTCTCGTTGTTTATCTTTTTAGATTCAGGTGCGGATAAGGGAAAAGGGGTTGTTGGGCACTAGGTGTCCTTTGATGATGTTTGTTGGAGCTTTTGAAGTTGGCCTAGCGTTTTGGGTAGTTTAGCCCCAAACCATACTCGATGTGTTGTTTGGATTAAAACTATCATTTTTGGATAGGTCAAACTTGTATCACATTTGTTAATAGCCTTCGTGCCTTTTGTAAAACATTAAACTTGTAGTATGTTCTAATGGAACGTGTGGTATGGTTACATATTTAATTGACGCATAAATGTGTAATAAAGAAAAAAAAAATTACTGTATGAAATACGGGTTGGGTTGTTTCAGGAACTCAAGAGTCGAGCAACTTTGATTCAAGCGTTGAATTCACGAATTCCAAAGGAGGCTGCGTCAATTCCGATATTAAAGTTGGTACGCGTGATGTTGAGAGTCTGATGGAAAAGCAAAATCCTATTTCCAAGGTAAAATGGCCTGCAGACTTTTCAAAAAATGAAAATGTGTAGATCATTCTTTACCCCAAGCTGATGGACCGTTAGAGTTTGGGTTAAAAAAAGCAAACTTGGGTAATTCTATTGGGCCAGTGGATGAGACAAAGCTTGGTTCAAATGGTGCAGTAGAGGGGTCTGTACCGGGTGAACATGGGGTTGACATGGGAAAATTAAAATATGAGTCCATTAATTTGGTTGAAGTTTCTAGTGGGCCGAATATTATGAATGGTGTTTCAGTAGACGGATGTAACTCGGTGGTTCGTTTTCGATATAAGAAGCGAATATTTAGACCTTTAATCAAAAATTATTTTATTAAGTACGTTCATGGAAGAAAACAATTAAAGCGTAAAAAATGTCGTGAAACACGTACTTGGTATGAAAGGATTATTATCGATGATCTGATGAAGAACTCGTATGAGGACGATGATGATTGCAATTGCGATTGTGATATTTATTGCGATTGCAAAAATGATTGCGATTGTGATTGCAATTGTGATACTATTTCCTCGGAATCGGATTCTTAGTTGGCTATGGTTAAGGTTCCATGTTTCGTGTCACCGACTCCTTGAGTTTAGCTCACACTCGTGGTTATGTTTTCGTGTTGTTTTGAGTTATGTCGTCTTTTTTTAGGTTCATTTGAGTTTTTTTCTTCGTGATTCTTCGTGTTTAGCATTTTTGCGGTGTTTGGTTAGGTAGCTTATATTTCGTGCTTTGTTTCGTCGTGGGTTCGTTGTATTTTCTAGCTTCTTGCTAGTTGTATCTTTTCCTTCATTTATAAAATTACTTGCCTTTCAAAAAAAAAAAAAAAAAAAAAAACATTCCTAGATATAATTGTTTCGTGTATGTCTATGTCACGTAATTTTTAGACATATCATTAAATTTAAATTTAGAAATATTTATATATATTTTAATAGTGAAATGTAATAAAGATTAGAAAGAAAAAAAATGAAGTGAGAAGCATCGAAACTGCGATTGTGGTTAACGATGTCGTAAGGAAGTGAGGCGATGCTGCTTAGCAATGTTTCGAATGACAAGTACCATTGAAAACGACTTTAACTCTATATGCTCTTAACCAAGGTTGAAAAAACGCGACACGTAATCGAGACGTTCGAGACCTTAAAACGTCGAGACGAGGTCTATATGGACGTTGACAGACATTGAATTTTATGTATATTAATATATATGTACACATAGTTTAAAGTAAAAAAATCTTCGTTGATCAATTTGTACCTATAATCACTATTATCATTAATATAATATAAACAAGTAACACTAAACTACGTCAATTTTGATCGATTTGACTGACTTTCGAATGATTTTAAATGAATTTTTGACTTTTGACCAACGTTGACCCGACCTTTCTCGCATTTGACCCAATTTTTTTTTTACAGTTGACCGAATTATTAGATGACGGGACGAGGTCGAGACGGACAAGTCTCCAAAACGTCACAACGGGCGTCGCAATGGACGCACCAGACGTGGTTCTTAACTACTTAAAATATATGTTGATTTCAACATTTTATATATTCTAAATAAAAATAATAGTTAGATTTGTATATAAATAATTATAAATATCAATAATACATCTCCGATGCAAACGTTAGTATTAAAGACAAAACAACATTGTAAAACGATAAATAATTTTTTTAAAAAATCATAAAAAAATCGATGTTGTCATTATCATTGCTTCGTACTTAATTTAATTCATTCATTTTATGGTATCAAATAAAAAAATATACTCACCCTTTTTTTCTTGTAATATACGATAAATCATTTTGAAAAAAATAAACGAAGTCGTCATTATCACTGCTCCGTATTTAATTCATTTTATAGTATAAACTAGTTTTCGAACCCTCGCTTCGCGCCGGGGGTTCGATTTTTAATGTGTGTTATTGTGTTTAGTTACGTAGCATGCGAGTGAAAAATCAACATATATGAATAGTATCCTAAATATTTAGCGTTTTTTTAAAAGTGTCCGTTTTGCGTATAGTTAGTGACATTGTGTTCATAAAATTATTTCGAGTTTAAGGATGGTGTCGGAAAAATTTAACTCGTTGCGAGCGAGAAGATGTGACCTGTTGAATATTTGAGTGGAGTTTGTTTAAAATATTTTATAAAAATTTTGATTTGACGCTTTAACCCACTGTGTTGGAGATCGATTTTAACTTTTGAACAAAGTGTAGGGGGCTTTTGTGGTGTTACTTGAAAGAAAGAAGAGAAAAGGAAAAAAGAAAAGGTGAAAAGACGAAAATACCCCTAATACTATTTGTAAGTTTTTTCTAATAGTTAATATGGTAATAAAAAAAATACTCACCTTTTATTCCAAAAAAATAAGTACCTTCATAACTTTAACATTTGAAACTTTCATCAATAATGAAAGAACTTATCGAATGCCCAAACCACCAACAATTAATCGGCGATCCTCAATACAAGTTATCTAAAACTCGACCACTCAAGCCTTAATCTCAACAACAAACCAACGAAAATAAGAACGAACCACAAAACTGAAACCTAAAAACATAATGTTGAAAAATCGTGTGTACTTTTAAATCAGATTACCGCAGCGGATAGTTGAAATAATAATCAATTATTTTTTTATAAACCATTTACAAAATTATATATTAATATATTTAAATTTAATAAAACATGCACATGATTAACGATCCCAAAGATCCAGTTACACCATAATAATTTTCATGAATATTAAATCATAAGATGAGTTAACGATATACCTTTCTTGAAGAAGCTGATGAACGGAGAGAAACCTACGATCAAAAGTATGACCGTCTCTTTGCATAGTCCACACTACACTTCAAACAACGTCAATGAATGCTAGTCCAAACCCAAGTAATAATTAATCAACCTTTGATTAATATTATGAACCCAAAATAATACTCCGTATGAAACAATGTTATTTCTTTTCTTACTTTCTCTCTTTTCTCTTTTCAATTCTCTCGTTTCTCTATGAAGGCAAAAGACCATATATATAATATGAAGTAAAGTAAAACGTATCAATTAATCTGAATCACAGATATATTTTCCTTTATAAGACAAACAACTTTTTCAAAAAAAGATATTGAAATAGAAATAAGATACGGAGTATAAATTCATTAAACGATAAAGTCGTATTTCTCAAATACTTTAGGGGTATGTTATGTAACTTATAATTAATAATTTCTATCATGTCGCTTTCATGTGAATAGTAAATTAATTAATTTCGTTTCATTTACTCATATGAATAGTAAATGAATTAATTTTGATTTACTATTTTGTTACTTGAGTAATATATATACATCATATATATATTTTATTTGACGTCTCGGTGTATATGTGTGTGACCCCGAAGGCTCAAATAAAGTTGGCCATATAGTTATATGTTGTATCTTGCACATTAATCCTACAGACTCCCACTTGTGCATGGCACAACACCAAGTAACTATACAAACAATGGTAAGCGTCTAGCAACACGCCATTGTCCCCAAATTCATGTGAGGGTAGTTTCTCGAAACTGTTTATGGTAAGTTTTAAATGTCATTCGTCCTTTTGTTTCAGATACTTTAGTTAAACTTGAGATATGGATCATCGGTCATTCTCATTTGTTTAACAATTTTGTTTCTCGATCTTAGAACTGAATTAGATCACCAAATTAATTAAGTATCATCTTAATTACATCTGGGTGCGGCCACACAAATATCTTATTCATTCACCGAGGAGCTCAAAAAGTATCTAACTCCAAACATTTTAGAGGAACAAATCCTATATTGCATACACGTGTCTATCACGAGCTTTACATTATACCCAATAATGGCCTTTATAACAGCCTTATTCAGGACAACGTTTAACCATATCAAAGTACAATGCTACACTCATCAAGACGGGCGTGCATCTCAAGTCTAAGGACACAAAGACATAATCACTAAAAGATTCACTACTGACTACGATCCATGTAGTGACATCTCATGGTTGGGTCATTCCAATATTCATCATCAATGAATATATATGAATTTTGGTCTCAACAAGTTAGCTATTAATCATCAATGAATATAACCAAAATTTCACATTAATCTTAATTCATGTTATTCCCATAACATGACCGATTATGGAGATTTTGAATAATCAACAATTATTCATGGATTAAACATGCTAATATAGAACACAGTGATATAAATGAAAATGATCATACCAACTATATATCAATTCATTAATACAAAACTGCTTAATGTTCCAAAAATATCCAAATACTAAATTACAAAAGATCAGCATCATAACGAAGTCCAGTATTACTAGAATGATCATCATGCTTGTTGTGCATCATGACCTTCATGAACGTGTCAGCCACATTAACATTTGTATGAAGCTTTAAGAATACTAATATCATTTCTCTTAATGACTTAATGAAATCAAGTCAAACTTTTGAAGAATGTGCCAGATACTTAAATGTACATGTGATTCTTTCAAAAGTATATTAACACTCGAACTATCATAGTACATATTATAGAAGACTAAATGTTGTGTACTACTCTGAGTATAACAACAAACTTCCTTATCCAGACAGCTTTCTGAGCAGCTTCTCAGTCAACAATGTATTCTGCTTTTGTTGTAGATTGTTCAATAGTGCTCTTCCTAGAGCTCTTCCAATCAACTGTCTTGCCCATCATGACAAAGAAACAACGTGACTGGATCGAGAATCATCTTGATTAGTTTGGAAACTAGAATCAGTATAAAACTTAATACTTAACTCTTCTTCTAAACCACCGTAAACCAAGAACATATCATTAGTATTCTTCAAATACTAAAGAATATTCTTAACAACAATCCAATATACTTCATCTGGATTATGTTGACAATGACTCGTCAAACTCAAAACTAATGAAACATCGAGCATAGTACATATCATGGCATACATAATGGATCATATAGCCGAAGCATATGTGATACATTTCATTTGTCTCATCTCATTTGCTGTGATAGGACTTTTGAGACTTTCTCACGGTTATGTCATTTTGCATTGGCAAAGCTCTATGCTTGGAGTTTTGCATGCTAAATCTCTGCAAGATAATGTATGTACTTTGATTCAAATCAATAAGCCAATTGGATTTATTGTATAGATTCTCATTCCAATAATATAAGTAGCTTCATCAAGATCCTTTATGGAAATACATTTTTCAAGCCAAGACTTGACATCTTTCAAATTGGAATGTTATTTCTAATAAGTAATATGTCATCAACATATAAGATCAAGAAGACTACTCTGCTCCCAATAGCTCTAATGTAAACTCAGGGCTTATCTTGGTTTTGAGAAAAATTAAGCACTTTAATTTTCTCATCAAACTTAAGATTCTAGCTTCTGGATGCTTGCTTTTATCCATAAATGGATTTTAGAAGCTTGCATACTTTATTAGGATGCTTAGGATTCATAAACTCTTCCGGCTGAACCATATATACGTCCTCGCTTAGGTCGCCATTTAGGAAAGCGGTTTTGACATTCATTAGCCATATTTTATTATCATGAAAGGTAACCATGGCAATAAGTATCCTAATTGTTTTAAGGCTCGCGACTGGTGAAAAACTTTCATCATAACCTTTTGTCACCAATCGAGCTTTAAAAGTGTTTACATTACCGTCCATATCAATCTTCCTTTGAAGGCCCATTTTTACCTCATTGTCTTACAATTGGGTAGAAGATCAATCAAGTCTCATACTTGATTATCTTTCATGGACTGCATATCTGTATTCCTAGAATCTAGTCATTTTTAGATTCAGGATCTGATATGGCCTCACGCAGCTAGAGGGTTCATCATAATCCCTTAGTTGAGGTTTATCTGAATTAATCAGATAATTAAACCTCATAAGCCGATGAGTTCTACTAGATCTATAAAGTGCAGGTGTAACACGTTTTGGCTCACCAACAGTGCGCTCAGTTTCAACGTGTGGATTGCTAGTTCTTACTGAAGGTATGTTACTTTAAAGTACTTGAATTTCTTCAAGATCTACTTTACTCCCACTGACTTCTTGTAAGAGAAGATCTCTTTCCAGGAATTCAGCAGACCGAGCAGAAAACACGTTGTCTTCAGCTTGGTAGTAAAAGTAGTAACCCATTGTTTTCTTTATGTATCGTACAAAGTAACATTAGATAGTTCTGGGTTCTAATTTATTTGAAGTGTCATGCTTTACGTACGCTTTACAACCCCAGACTTTCAGATAAGACAACTTGGGATTCTTCCCATGCCATAACTCATATGGTGTCTTTTCTACTTTCATAGTTGGAATCACATTGAGTATGCCTGCAGCAGACTCTCATGCATATTCCTAAAAGACGGTAGTAGAGAAATCAGACTCATCATAAATCAAACTATATCAAGTAAAGTTCGATTCCTCTTACTCAGACACACCATCGGGTTGCGGTGTGTAAGGTAGAGTGAACTATGAGACAATCCCACAATTCTTTAGGTGGTCCAAAAAACTCTTGACTCATAAACTTACTTACTCCATCGGAGTGAAGTGCTTTAATGGTCTTTCCAAGCTGATTATCTACTTCATTTTGGAATACTTTTGAATGTTAAAATAGCTTTATGTTTATGTTTCAGCAAGTGAACATAATCATAGCTACTGTACTCATCAGTAAATGTAATGAAGTAAAATTAACTAAATCTATACATTGTTCTCAAAGGGCTACATACAACAGTATGTATTAGTCCTAAAAGATCTTTAGATCTTTTACCTAAATCGGAGAAAGAAGCATTTGTCATCTTTTCACATAAACATGACTCACATACATCAAATGACTCAGAGTCAATTGATTCCAAAATTCCATTAGATTGGAGTTTTGAAATGCATTGTTTGTTTATATGACCAATATGACAATGTCATAGATAGGTCTTATTCAAGTCTTGCTTGAAGACTTTGGCGATGTAGGTATACACAGAATTCTCATTTGAAATTACACTATGCATATCAATTTCAAAAATACCATCACGTGGATATGTATTAAGATAAATATATTATCCTTAGAAACTGAAATACCTAAGTATGTAAATGCAAGTTCAAAACTAACATCTTTCAAACTATGTCGCTCGCAGTATTGAGAGCATAATGATATTGTTCCAATAAAACAATAAGACCACTTAGAGAAGTAAGTTCAGAGGTACCAATAGCTTTAACAAAAGCTTGATCTCCTTTGCCTACTTGCAAATCCAGTGTGTCTTTCTTCAGTCTATTACTTCTTCTCATTCCCTTCATATTGTTACAGGTGTGAAGGCCACAACCAGTTAACAAAGATCTAGGAATCACTAGAAGAAGTATATAACTATATATGGAATATACCTGATTTGCTAGTCTCACCAGCGTTGCCTTTTCTCAGCTCAGATTGGAAGATAGGACAACTTACTTCTCCAATTGCCAACCTTTCCACAATGGAAACATTCGGCGTCTTTTGTTGGGCTTTCCTTCTTGGAAGGTGGAATATTTTTTCTAGCAAATGATTTGTCATTTTCCTTCCACAAAGTATTCGGCTTATTCTTTTTCACCCTTCAATCCTATTTCTTCCTGAACATCGAACAACATTCGATAATCATTTTGCTGAGCAGCAACAACTGCCACAACAAGAAGAAAGGATATGGGTTCTAAACTTTATTCAACTTCCAATTATGCTTGAGAAAAATTCTCAGGTTGCAGTGCCAGTCTAGGAAGTTTGAACATTGAGTTTATCCTTCTCCAACAAAGAAGGAAGTGTGTTTTGGTTTACGTTTTGATTATTTGACATCTACAACAGATATAAGATTCAATTTAGTATTTTCGATATTGAGCTTTAATAAATTAACTACCCAAGTTTTTTTATAATATTTTTCAAAAACAATTAATTTACGATAGCCTAAGATACACATAGAGGTTCCATAGCCACATCTGTTGATCAACTAGCAGTTATGGAGTCTATTAGTAGGTAGCGGGTACCAATTGCATTACAAGTACAACTCTTAGATCTTTATGGGACCTAGAGATATATGTAGTACAACAAACCACTATTATCTAATGGCAAGTTTGTCCCATCATTGCTTCGAACTCAAGTCTCACCGTGAATACGATTAAGTTGTCCAGTTTGGAAACAGTGAAAATTTACGCTAGTCTCACTAGATCGAAAAATCCACCTCGTGGCTATAATTCAGCCTAGTCTTACTAGATCAGAAAAATAACGAGGAGTGTTTGCAAGCTTATTGGATGGCATGACTTAAATTTGATGGGTATTTTGGAAAAAATTTGTGTCAACGAATAATGCATGCACACAAGATTCGCTACACTATTAGTTAATTTTTTTTTCCAATTGTATATGTTGATTATGTTTGTGATCTAATTTGTTATTTAATTTATAGGATATAAAAATAACAAATACACAAACGTGTATCGTTTTAAAACAGTTTTAATAGATGTCGTCCATATATATTATTTGACTTTCAAAATCATTTAACATTAAACTCGTTAGAGTTTAACTTATTTTAAAATCATCAATTTTAATCTTTGAAACTCATTTAGAGTTTTATTTAAGGTTTCCATAAAAAACATATGTAATTTAAGTCTCAATATTATTTAACTTTAAACTCGTTAGAGTTTAACTTTTTTTTAAATCATCAATTTTAATATTTGAAACTCGTTACCGGTTTTATTTAATGTTTTCATCAAAAACATTTAGCATATATTATAATCAACAATTAAATATAAATGAGTAAAATAAAACACAATCATGCATCACACACTTATAGCCTAGCCCAAAAATCCTATGCTTGATCCAATGAGCCGACATGAGATCAAGAGGTCAAACTAAGGGTAATATCGTAGCTCCCACTTAATTCAAGAATCAAGTGAAACCTGAAAAACGACATCGTTGTCAACTTGACCTGTTCGCCATCTTATAAGTCAAAATCCACGTTGCACCTTTATCTTTAATCTTCATCTTATTACATTTATTTAAAATTAAAAAGTACAACTAATCTAATACTTTTACAATTTAGAATAAATTTAAATACAATACCATGAAAATGTAAAATAAATATAATACAACTTTGGCTTCAAAATGGCCTTTCTAATAAAATAAATAATCAACATGACATAATATTGCCGTAATCAACAATCACAACAATCACATATAATCAAACACATAGGTCGGGGCATTACGGGCTATGTATGCTATCACAATTTTAATAACTACATTATTAAAACCTATATATGGCTTGTCCATGGTTATAATACATGTGTATAACCATGGAATATAACAATCAACAATTATAATAAATATTCAAGCCATAACAATTAAATCTACAATTTAAAATAGTGATATTCTTTCAATCATATTTGTGCGTCATAAGGTTAAGTCTAAATCAACCGTGTTGACTTTAAAAACTAAAAAGGTTTTGACTTTTATCAATTCACCACAAAGCTAAATCTAAAGAAAATCACGCGACAATTAAGATGGTGTAAAAGCGGCTCTGATACCACTGTTGGAAAACCGTGTGTACTTTTAAATCAGATTAATGCAGCGGATAGTTGAAATAATAATCAATTATTATTTTATAAACCATTTACAAAATTAAATATTAATATATTTAAATTTAATAAAACATGCACATGATTAACGATCCCAAAGATCCAGTTACATCATAATAATTGTCATAAATATTAAATCATAAGATGAGTTAACAATATACCATTCTTGAAGAAACTGATGAACGGAGAGAAACCTACGATCAAAAGTATGACCGTCTCTTTGGATAGTCCACACTACACTTCAAACAACGTCAATGGATGCTAGTCCAAACCCAAGTAATAATTAATCAACCTTTGATTAATATTATGAACCAAAAATAATATTCCGTATTAAACAATGTTATTTCTTTTCTTACTTTCTCTCTTTTCTCTTTTCAATTCTCTCGTTTCTCTATGAAGGCAAAAGACCATATATATAATATGAAGTAAAGTAAAACGTATCAATCAATCTGAATCACAAATATATTTTCCTTTATAAGACAAACAACTTTTTCCAAAAAAGATATTGAAATAGAAATAAGATACGGAGTATAAATTCATTAAACGATAAAGTTGTATTTCTCAAATACTTTAGGGGTATGTTATGTAACTTATAATTAATAATTTCTATCATGTCGCTTTCATGTGAATAGTAAATTAATTAATTTCGTTTCATTTACTATTCATATGAATAGTAAATGAATTAATTTCGATTTACTATTTTGTTACTTGAGTAATATATATATATATATACATCATATATATATTTTATTTGACGTCTCGGTGTATATGTGTGTGACCCCGAAGGCTCAAATGAAGTTGGCTATATAGTTATATGTTGTACCTTGCACATTAATCCTACACATAATACAAACAAACCAACCATCTAATCAAAAGCCTAACATAACTAACCGAATGCTCAAAACATTTCATTCTTCTCCGCCACTCCAGAAGCTTTGCAACTATTTGGTCCAGACTTGATGAGCTTTCCCTCGACCCGTTCGTACAACAATGACTTGCCCGATCTAGAAAAGAACGAATAATGGGATCCTTAGGAGGTATAACCTTTGAAGAGCTTACATTAACAGGATATCCACTTTGAATTCCGTTAAAATTTTTGAACCGTCTCCTCAAATTCAGTAGCATCTTCTATCATCCCCACTCGCCGCCTTCTTGCTATTTTCTTCGTCTAAGCTCCAACACCAAAATTAATACCTTTTTCATTTCTCTTGGAGCTGAATGACACTGACTTCCGCTTCATGTGATTATCTTAATAAACCTGACTCGAATCTTCACAAATCTTCTAATACACAGAAGTGGTTTCACACCACTAATCAAAGCAATTACTCACATCCGGAGCCAAACTTTGACCTGGTTAATCAGAAACCGAAGCCTCCAAGGGACCAGAATGATCTGCTTAGAAATTTGCTACTTGAGGTACCACTTCCACTAGTTCTTCACCAAGTTCCATATTAAAAATGAAGGAATCAAACTACACATTAGGGATCATAGTTGGAATAACCAAACCAACATTTTTGTCCACATAGCGACTCTAATTGGCTTTGGACACAACAACTTTAATGGACTCCCAAATGTTTAACTATCACTTCAAAATAGAAGCCTCATCCCTCGATCTCACATTAACCAAACCAGCCAGCTTTTACATCATCCAAGGAGACAATCAAAATCGCTCGATGTAAAGGAAGCCAAGAAACCTGGCTCGAACACCTTAGCCAGCACTCTAATAATAACAAATGGGTCACACAACTCGTTAATCCAAACAAAGGTGTTAGCACAGTCCTGCACATCCAAATCGACCTCAATAAAGTCATGGAAGTGTTTAATACTTTTAGACTCGATAAAAGCATAAAACAGGCCGATATTTCCTAATCAAGCCAAAGCGTTATCTACCTCCAAACCTCCCCAAATAGTCCAGCCAACTTGTGATCACTCTCTAGAAAAGCAAAGATACCCAGAATGCCCCTAGCATTCCACCCAGATATATCAACGAAAGCAATCGACTATACCTGAAAACAAGATACTAAAACAAATTTGTGAGAATCAACGGGGGATGGAACCAAACGATCAAAGTCATCCCCGTCCCCACAAAAAAGCACGCACGCAAGCGCAGCAATCATACTCGAATGAAAATAATAATATTGTATTGCAACAGAAACCGCTTTACCTTAGCCTCCGAGAGAGGAACAAAGTCCACGATGAGCACGTTAAGTTTAAGGTTATCAACTGAGAGGATTAAATGTGTATTCATTATATTTATAGAAACAAGATTTACAACAGGTATATATAATGTATAAGGATAACTCGACATAAGAGATATATCTCAACTATACATCCAATAAACCAGGAAGGATAAAAACAAATATGGACTTAATCGCCTTCTCAAGATGGACAGTTGGGGAGAGAGAGTCAAATCTTGCGCATAAACAACTCAAATTTTGTATGAGGTAGTAGATCTGTAAAGGGATCCGCAAGTTGATCTTTAGTCAACATACGGGTGACACACACATTTCCTTGTTGAAATTTTTCAAGAATGAAGTGATATGCGATTCCGAGATGCTTCATTCGAGAGTGAAACACTGATTATCCGTTAACAATGTGGCACCAAGATTGTCACAATAAAAAACCAGGCGAGAAGGCAATGTGATACCCATTTCCCGAAGAAGATTAGACATCCAAAGTACTTCAGCATTGGTATAAGAGACAACTTTATCTTCAATTTGACCCATAGTAGATATATAGTTATCTTTATCACCAGCTCAGTCTGCGTCAGGAAAAAGCATGAAGTGTAATTGGTAATTAAGACGATGTAACACCATTTATATAAACAAACCATAACATATTATATTTTAAATACAAGACATTAATACATATTATCCCCAAACTGGTATTACGTTGAGCAAATGATTTTCATAAATAGAAAAAAGTCATCAGAGTTATCTTGTCAAACATATCTTCAAAAAACCCCAGTTACCCCAAAACTAGCATGCATACAAATCAACAACCTGTATGGGAAGATGTGAGGGATTAGCGCACCACTAAGTGAATGAAACAAACTAACAGAATAAGCATACATCATCAATCATGCATCTGCCAATATAATTGCTAACACCTAACAACAATTAAAACACTAACGTCATCAGGATCGACGATTTTTACGGGCCCGCAACCGCTAGCTGATCCGGCTAGAGTTTACTGATAGTCTCTACTACTAAATCTACTGCATAACCATCCAGACGCATCACATGGGTCATTCTATGCTATATTGTGAAGACAGTAGTACTTGGTCCCAACCTTCCTGGCTCGGTTGACCTCATGTGGACCCAACCTTCCTGGCCCGATCGGTCCCCAACTGTCGTGGCTTGGTTGGTTCTTACAACTAGTGCATATAGTATTACATTCACAAATAAAGCATACTAACAATATTCTAATGCGCATCAATATTCTAACACATGATAATTCTATATTATCAGTATATATATATGTAACAACCCAAAACTTAATACGAGAAAACAACACACTTTTTTTAAACAACACACCAGAACAGTACATATGCACGGCACGCAAACCCGTGCGCGTCGCTCCATATAAAGGGTTTTCAAATCAGTGACTTTGCTAGACCTGATGAACCAGTTCCTGCTCATTTATGCGTCATGCAGCCACTTTTTAAGATAAAACCAATTCTTCCGACAAAGCAAGTTTCATTATACCAAAACCTGTTTAACGACGCACAGTGTCAACGTATAACAAATGTATATAAGTTTACAAAACGCTTTCAATAACCCATAAAGCCAAACGGTGTAATTTTGACCCAAATATACATTTAGACGAGTTAGGACTCTATAACCCATCCTGATACCAAGAGCATAATCCTGGGGATTTACCAAACCCCCAATCCGCAATCGAATAACCAAAAGCTACCCTATCATAAGCTCAATCAGCCAAAAAGCAACTAGTCTAGCAACTAGAAGTCTTTTCCTTAACGAACAGTACCTATAAAAAGGTAACAACAACGAGGGGTATGCTTACGCTTAGTGAATGTAATAATTATACATAGCCTTCACTTACACAAATACCGCATACGAGCTAGCAATCCAATTAGCATACAATCACAATGTAATACTAAATACTCACAATTCATAACAAGCTAGCATCACCAATAGCATAAATCCATTACAATATAATATGCTAAATACAAAAAACACACAACCATGGTCGACCATACACATGCTATGGTGCTATCTACACTGGATTCACACCATAGCACAAACGATGGTTCTGCCTACACTGGGCTTACACCTTACACATGCTATGGTGCTATCTACACTGGATTCACACCATAACACAAATGAGGAAATGACACTCACAATGAGCGCTAGTATACCTACGCCTTGTATCACTATCCCTTAGGTGGTGTCGTACGCCTCGACTTAAAACCACCTGTCACGTAAAATGTGGTGTCATACGCCTCGACTTTAATCCCACATTTCATTCCGCCAACCCGATGTGGTGTCATAGCCTTGACTTTAACCCACACCGTGTTCAACCCACACAAGCAAACAAACTATATACACATACGTATAATTATTCCATTCACCTTGGAATGCCCGCACAAGTCACGTAATATGATGTCCGTCCACATATATGAGCAAGTAGTTACCTATATCATACACATGTACAATATTCACATAAATCTACATTCTCTAAAAGAGAATCTGACACAATCATCCCTTAATCGAGGGATCACCCCTTGCACGCCAAAACCCGCCCATTTGACACCTAATGGGCTCAATCCAATTACTACTTCGGGTGGTTATTCAACCCACACTACAAAGTACAATTTAACCTAAATTATACTTGACACTAAGTTGACCAACCTAGGTCCTGACACTAGATCACTAGCTAGTTAGTGATCATACTAAAACGTCACTTACACAAATTCTTACAATATACGCAATATTGACTCATATTGCGCTTGACCACATTTGAATTATGTCAAACTCACCCATAATCACGAATGGCTAGTGATTATGTCTTTAAAACACCAATTAAACACATAAATCAAGTATTTGCATACTTGATTCACCAAAGCTTGACTCATGCTTAATTTTGACAACAATTCAAGGTCAACACCCACTTTGACCAATCAACATGTTCTTGTGAACATCGAAATCACCAATGGACTTACAATCTAGTGATTAACACTCAAATCCATGACAAATGTAACCAAATTCATCATATAACCCTAAACCCACAATAATTGGGTTTACTTACCCAACACATACAACAAAACCTCCAATTTCATAAAAAAATGGGGTTTATAACCCATCACTAACACAAACCCTAACAAAAAATGGAAAATTAAACAACAAAATTCCGATTAAGTTTTTACCTTAACACCAAAATGAAGCCAAGAAGCTAGACACACCAAGAAGAACCAAGATCCACTCCAATTTGGGTAGAAATCACCACCATCTTTACCCATTCAAGTTTTCTCTCACTAGAACACTCCTCTCTCTCTAAAGGGTTTGGTTGGTGAGAAATGGAGAAAAGTATGAGATTTAGATCTAGTTTGGTGTGTAAAAATTTGCGCGGTGCGCAAAAAGGTAATTTCAGCTCAAAATGTTACAATATCCACAGTAGCCTAGCTTGCTACTTTATACTTTTTCCATATTTAGTCTCACTCACCAATTACCAGCGTAAGAAAGCACTCAGAATTCTTATCTTAATGAGCCTTCTCTTTGACTTTCTCACCTGGAAATGATACATAACAAGTCAGTAATCATATCTTAATCAAATACTAAATTCCAGACAACTTTAACACATTACAACACATATGGGTCACAATAAACTCCGAACCAAAATACCATAATTTCATTCTTATTTAATGGCAAGGTTTCACACGCATTAGGCACTTAGGCACAACAAAGCATTCTTAATCATCATTATCATGCTATATACACAGCAGATCGGATCAGCATACTGGTTCACAAAGTTAACATAATTAATCCATTAGGTCATTCGGTTGAGATCACATTCGGCTAGCTGAGGTCTCACACGATCGGTTGAGGTTCTCATTCGATCGAGTGAAATCAAAACAATTCACACTTCAACATCTCACTCGATCAACTGACAAACTCATCCGACTGACTGATAAGCTCATCTGATCTGCTGATGAGCTTATCTGATCTGTCGATGAGCCCTTACGATCGGCTGATGAGCCCATTTGACCGGCTGATGAGCTCATCTGATCGGCTCAGCAGCCCTTAACAACATGATATTGCATAATTCAACTACGTTTTTCATAGCAATATCCGTTATTTTTTAGTCCTTTGGATACGTTTTGGAGACTATTTAGTGGTATTTGTGAAGATTCGAGTTCGAGAGTTACAAAGTTGATAAAGCTGGTTATTTGAGCATTTCGAGATACATTTTCGTTATTCTATCATAAGCTATCAGTCTCATTTGTTTGGGAAGCATTTTGTTGTATTTATAATATGGATCGCAGTCAGTATCTGAAATAGCAGCAAAGTCGCGGCACGACAAAGTTGGCTTGCGACGCGATGGGAAGTATAAAACAAAAGTCTAGCGTGTGTATAATTGATGAATTTTTCTAGGAGTAATATTGCGGCGTGACGGAATCATCTTGTGACGTGAGTACATGTATGAAATAAATTTCGAGAGATTTCGAAAGTTAAAGAATTTGTGTAAGAGTAAGGTCATGGCGCGACAAAGTCGGCTCACGACGCGAGGTAAAGTGAAACAGAAATGTTGAGAGGTTGGTGAAATTGGGAACAGGTTTACACTAGGTTTCGCGTCGATACACTTGTTTCTCGCGGTGCAACGGGTTGGCGGTGCTAGTTGTTCCTTACAGCCTATAAAAAGGGTTAATCAACCCTAAACGAAAAACACACTTCACGTAGCAGTTTTTGAGAGCAAGGAAAACCCTAGCAGCAAAATTTTCATCATCTTTCAAGGATAAAAAGGCTAGAGTTTCATGTTTCATCATCAAATCACCATGATCATCATCACAAACATGCACGGCTAGTCTCCTTTGCTTTATTCCTTCCATGAACTTTTAATGCATGTATTGTTCTTCATGTTTATTGTGGTTTATGATATTGTAAAACTGAAGTCTTTTGGATTATTATATTATGAACTCATTGAATATTGATTGATGCAAGTTTTACAGTTATTGATTATTATAAGTTGAATTATTGTGATTTCACATTGTGTACTTGATCCAACTTAGTGTTAATTAGTCTAGGGAAAGAGACAAAGTTTTTAGATCACATAGTTCAAGCTTAAGATAATTGTGATCAACAAACTCAAGAATTCTTATCTATGAGATTTGATCAATACTTGACAACACAAAACTTGTTTGAACGGATACATGCTTAATTGGGATTGTGAAGGGATAAAGGCTTTTACTCCAACTGTTTACAACTTCTTGATTTTGTTTATTGTTTATGCTTCTAGTTTTTAATCATTTAAAGTTCGCATTTCGTTTAGTAATTATTAAAACGAGTCATTACTTTATATAATCTTAGCTAATCATTAAAAACCAACTCCTGAGAATTGCTTGCATTTGACCACGACTTCTCGCGAAACGAATCACATTTACCCTAGCTAAGTTAGTGTAATTAGATCATTTTTGGTTGGCCCTTCGACACCGATCAAATTTTGGCTCCGCTGCCAGGGAGGTATGCGCTTGATTGCGAGCTCTTATTTTAATTACTTTCTTTTTTAAACTAAAAAAAAACCGTAAAACTTATAAAATTAGAAAAAACCAAAAATATTGTCTTTCTTTTTATTTTGTTTTTGTCAGTTTTACGCTTGGTGTTCTCGTTTTTATGAAGTGCAGGTTAGTGTATGCAAACTCGGAAATCAGGAAATCAGACTCTTGAGCCTTATAATTTGGAAATCGAGAAATCAGCAAAAGCTAATCGAAAAGCCGCTATGATTTTGAAAAGTTCAATAGTGGCTTCAGCATAAACACAACCACCGCTGGAGTCACCACCCGAATCTAATTCAGTAGTCCTACCGAATTCTCCCAAATCGGACTCCAAAGTCGAGGAGGAAATTTTTGTTTAACCAACTGTAATGGCAGAAGGTGAAAGAGGAGTAGATTCCTACTACCAACCGGGTGAATATACAGATCATTCACCTATCATTTTTTCAGCTCAATCAGGGGAAAACACTCGAAGATTTGAGGTCCGACCTCAACTCATTGCCATTTTGCCGACCTACCGAAGTACGGCTAATAAAGAACCATATAAGCATATTACCGAGTTCAACGAAATTTGTGCTACAAACTAGGTAAATGGGTTCACCAACGAAGAGGTACGCATTCGCTTATTTCCTTATTCATTAAAAGATAAGGCAAAACATTGGTTCCTATTGTAACGACCCGGAAATTTCTGACCAAATTTAAACTTAACCTTTATATGTTTCCGACACGATAAGCAGAATTTGTAATGTTGAATCTTAAAAAGTTTGGAACTACATTCATGTAATCAATTACCCTTTGACCGTGTTCGACGATTCACGAACAATTATGTGTATATAGATATGTATATATAATATATAATATTAACTGAAAACATTAACAAAGTATTAGATATATGATACTTTACATGAACATATTTGTTTCGATATATTTATCAACAAAATTAAGAGATAATATCAAATGATTGAATTATCAGATACATTATGATATGATTACGGGCCTATGTTATGAGGTCCACTGTGATTTAAGAAATCTATTCTTTTTGACAACTCATTACTTAACCAGTATGATAAAGATAACGATATTTATATTTTATTTTATTAAATATATATAACGATTTAAATTAATATTATATATTTTTATACGCGTATTATACGTACATAGTTTTATACTTTTACTATACTTTAACTTTACCTTTACTTTACTTTTACTTTACTTTAACTTTAATAATTCATACTTTAATAATTCACTTTAATAATTCATACTTTAATAATTCACTTTAATAATTCATACTTTAATAATTCACTTTAATAATTCAAAAATCTATTATAAATAGAATTCAATAGGTTTCATTATTTCATAGAAACTTGAAAATATATTTCTCTAAACTCTCTTAATCGAATTACATATATATATATATATATTTACTTAGTACTATTTCAAGATATTATTAGTATACATAAAATACTACGATGGAGTTATATTCAGAGGATTTCAAAATAAGTTTTCAAATGGGATATAGCTAAGGAAATTATGGGTTATAGCTATGAAGGTTATGGGTATTGATCGAGGGTATTGCTCGTGAGGTCAACCTAACGTTTATCATTTTCGTTGCGTCTACGTACTTTCCTGCAATATTGAATCACAATATTGATACGTGAGCATTCATATCTTATCTTTTATATATTAATAGTGTATCCCTGACTAGTGCTCGAGTATATATGATTATGCATGTTTGTATGCTTAGTTTCGTCGTTAAATAGTTTATGATAAATCACGAATTTGATACATATGCTACTGAGATAAGTTATATGATATGCATGTCGTTGAAAAGCTGAAGGAAAAAAATAATAACTTTTCATTTAGAAATCGTGTGGTTTCGATGAACGGATTAAAAGATATGGTCAACTGAATTATCATTAATTTTAATATTATTATTAAAACGATTATTATAACTATTATCAGTTGATGTTATTACTAAAATTATCTTTATTACTAAAAATTAATATTTTTATTGAAACTATCATTTTATTATTTTTATCATTATTATTATTATCAATATTATTTTATCAAATAAATATGCGTACAAAGATATTTTTACCACACGTAATGTAATTACATTAATAATACATACCACTATATTTTTATGATATTAAGTGAATTTTATAAATTTTATTACTTGAGATATATAAAAGTATATTTTTATCATATATGAATTTTAATATAAATTTTTATTTATTAATAAATGACTTGTATTATTTAGTATAATAAGATCTGATAAATATATTTAAATATATAAAACTACTATATATAAGTTATATAATAAACATGTATAGATTTTGAAAGTCATTTTGGGTCAAGTTGACTTTTGTTGACTTTTGCATGTCGGTCTCGAGCATTAGGATTGTGATACACTACGACTTGACCTAAATTGTTAGACAGATATTGACCAACATATAAATATATATACTTAATATAGGTTCGTGAATCTGAGATAAACCCTGCACTTGTTCAATGCCGTCATATACATAATTGCTACGAAATACAGTATTGTGAGTTTCATTTGCTCCCTTTTATATATATTTTTGGGCTGAGAATACATGCGCTGATTTATAAATGTTTTACGAAATAGGCACAAGTACTAAAACTAATTCTATGTGGGTTTAAACCAGAAATATACCCTTAGCTTGGTAACATTAAACTACTTGTCTATGTACGGTAGGCGCGAATCCTAAAGATAGATCTATTGGGCCTGACAAACCCCATCCTGACTATGGGATGCTTTAGTACTTCGAGGTTATTTTAAACACACCTGATCTGGTGTACTTCAGAGGGTAAAACATGAACGTTAAGGCTTGTTACCGGGTGCCTACAACTTATAGAATACTTTTATACACTTGCGAGTGTACGGATATTTATAGAAACTGAAATCTTGTGGTCTATTACTATTACGGAAATGATGGATTATGATAAACTAATGAACTCACCAACCTTTTGGTTGACACTTTAAAGCATGTTTATTCTCAGGTATTAAAGAAATCTTCCGCTGTGCATTAGCTCATTTTAAGGATATTACTTGGAGTCATTCAAGACATACTTTGAAAGACGTTGCATTCGAGTCGTTGAGTTCATCAAGATTAATATTAAGTCAATTATAGTTGGATGTAATATGAAATGGTATGCATGCCGTCAATTTTTGATGTAAAGAAAGTTTGTATTTTAAAAACGAATGCAATGTTTGTAAAACGTATCATATAGAGGTCAAATACCTCGCGATGTAATCAACTATTGTGAATCGTTTATAATGTATATGAACGGGTCCTTTCAGTTGGTATCAGAGCGGTGGTCTTAGTGAACCAGGTCTTGCATTAGTGTGTCTAACTGATAGTTGTTAAGATGCATTAGTGAGTCTGGACTTCGACCGTGTCTGCATGTCAAAATTTTTGCTTATCATTTTTAGTCGAAAATCATCTACTTACCATCCTTAGGAAATTACCTGCTTATCATTCTTAAGTCTAGACGCGTTTTCCTACATTTATTTCATAATAGTGTATAGACGAATTCTTATCTTAGCATATCTGTTACTGTGAACTTTGACTGACATCTTTCAAAGATTCCTCCGTAATTTATGGGATTTTGGTATTATATATACATATGTAAATTATGTATTGAAGAATACCAAATCTAAATTCTACAATCTATTTCATACCAAAAAATTCTTTCCCTGATCATACAAGATGGATCCCTCAACCAGTTCGAGTTCCTCGGATTCCGACAGCTATGCCGATATGGATTTCCACATGAGCTTCGAAAGCAGCGTGACTGGAATGAATCAACCAATTAGCCATCATCTATTCTGGATGAATTGGGGATGGGTTCGTAATCTACTTAACCATTGGAGACAAGAAGAAGGCGATCCCTTTCATCCACCACATTGCCCTCTTGGCAATGAACCTGAAGCACTTACCGGTGAACCTGTCCGAAATACCATTTTCTCTCTCATTTCCAGAGTATCTCGTCATGATTGTATACTACACCAAATTCTAGATCTTATTTATCCGCTCGTCCGAACCGACAATTACCCCGGTGTAATAGAAGAAGTCAACGAGCTTCGCGCTCGGGTAGTGGCTTTGGAGAATATGGTGCAAAGGTTACAAACACCAGCAGCAGCACCAACAGCATAACCAGTACCACCATCAACAGTACCATTACCACCACCAACAACAACCGCATCGCAAACCTCAACTTCACAATCTGTCCCACGAGCATCGACGTCATACGCCATGTAGATACCAAGGAATACCACAACGATGAAGTATTGATTCATAACTTCATTGGGGAAACATTCTACGGCGATTATGTAATTTCTAAAGTTTAGAAATTATCTATCCTCGCCTTAACCATAAATCAAATGAGTTTAATTTAATATTAACTCATTAAATCAATATTACATCTGAAGAAATATACACATATATATTTCCATAAAGACTGTAATAAAATTCTTTTGTACAAAATATTAATTGTGAATTTTTTTTAACGGGTAGGTAATACCCGAGAGATATATAAATTCACAATTATTATGTTACATTCTTCGAATCTGATTCAGCAAATCATCCATTATACTCCCTACTTTCACAACAATATACATTCTTTTATAAAAATCAAAACAACCATACTCATTCAAAATCTAATTACATATTCTGATTTTGAAATCTCATAATTCGAGTCAAGATATAACCGAAATCGTCACTCTTAGATTCCTACATCTTTCAAAACTATACTTTGACTTCAAAACTGTCCTAGAACCTCATTTCTATTCATGGAACTCACAAAAATATTTGTATCATTCAAAATCTTAGAACATCATATGTATATTAACAATTATAATATGTGTTCAAACACTTCGAAATTCCTAAAGACATGCGAGATGATGATCCAACTACATATTACCCACTGTCATGCATCTGAAAAGCTCTCGAAACCAAAGTTATAGTTTAACACGTATCCATGTCAGATCCTTTGATATTTATTACCAAATATAATTTTTCAATCTCTTTCCAAAATAGACAGTTTTGTCATAGTTCCAGCAAATCACCTTCATTTGTTTATACGAATAAACCTTATTATAACAATTACCCCTTCATCATTGTTACCGGGGAACCTTTCATATCTCGCCACATTAGCAGTAAACTTATCAACAACCTCATTAACCTTCGACTTAAGCCTCTCCGAAAAGCCACTATACTTATTCATTAAAACCCCATCATGTACTCACCTACATCCTGTAACAATAATTGTCACACCAACTACTGGGAATTAGCAATCAGTATTTTGAATTTCGCGACAATTTTACGTCAAAATTTATACATATAACGTCTATCTCCTAGACTTACATACTTCGAATGTGAATTTTCTGAAAAACATCCCAAACCATGAACTAGTTCTCCGAAATTGGAAAAATGCCGATGAAGCAGCAAAAACTGTAAACGACTTTAACAGTCAAAAGTTTGATGATAAAGAATAGTATGGTGGTAAAGTTGAGAAAAAGAGAAGGTTTGAAACTGGAAAACGGATTGAGCATACCATGAAGGAGGCTGTGGACAAATCACAAAGACTAAACCTGCCTTTAAAGGATCCAAATGATTCAGTGTCTACTGAAATCATTAGCAAACAACTTACTTCTTATTCTAAACCTTCACAGACAAATCTTCTTCATCATCCATATTATCGTATCTTTTATTATAATATCTTCGATATTCCTGAAGATATTTTCACAACTATTCTTATCTGAAATCTTTTATCTCTTCGCAATATCTGCGTTACAACATAAAAAGAAACTGTGTTTGTTTCTAAATTCTAAAAAAAAAAAAAATTTGAATTTAAAATAGAAATGTTTTTGAAGTAGTGTTGGGAACTGAAGCATGAATTAGTATAATATAATGACACTTGATCAACGTGATTATATTACAGTAAGTCATGCTGAGTTTCTAATGGAACGTGATGATTCACAGAACATACTATCATCATTTACTGTTTATACGACTCTTACATTCTACCCAATTTCCAAACATATTAAGAACATATCATCTTGATAGCTCTATATTTTCGGATATTCTGGTAATTTGCCAAATCAAGATCGTGCCATTACGATTTTCTTCTTGGAACATTAACTATGTTCATCCAAAAATTCATATCTACGAATTCTGGACCATTATCCGCTTGACTTAAGGTCAGAAAGAGAAAACGAAAGCATGAAGCTCCGAAATATAATGGAGAATATAAAGCCCGATAACAACCCCGAAATTACAAACCTTGTATATCAATGCGTATAGCAATATAAAGACACGGGAGAATGAAAAACACAATAACCCCAAGGTAATGGTAGAAGAAAATAACTTCTTCCGGTGGTAGATGAAAAAGAAGAATGACATATATGAAAGTTAAGAGTATATCAAGAATCAATACTGGATGAAGCATATTAACGAATGCTTAAAAGTATGAATTGGGGAGAAAGACTAGAAGGTGTGAGATGTGGAAATAAAGAAACGAAGGGGGTGGAATTATAGTAAAATATCAGACAGAGAAATCGAGACAGATTATCGCATTTAATCAAAGAAGATCCTGATTTCCTTAATGGCCAAAGAACCAAATCTTATTGCAAAGATTTTCTTTAAATCCCATGAATTCCGAAAATCAATCATAACTACGTCATCGGTTAAAACGAATATATGTTTACTCATTTCACTCTCTTGCGATAGCTTCACTTATACTCTTCGCGTAATCAAATTATTTTATCTATATTACTCAATGATGATAAAACTCTATTTACCAACTCATATTCATCATGAAAACATTTTTATAGTTAGCCATGACGACCTCGATCAAATTTCGGGACAAAATTTCTTTAACGGGTAGGTACTGTAACGACCCGGAAATTTCCGACCAAATTTAAACTTAACCTTTATATGTTTCCGACACGATAAGCAGAATTTGTAATGTTGAATCTTAAAAAGTTTGGAACTACATTCACGTAATCAATTACCCTTTGACCGTGTTCGACGATTCACGAACAATTATGTGTATATAGATATGTATATATAATATATAATATTAACTGAAAACATTAACAAAGTATTAGATATATGATACTTTACATGAACATATTTGTTTCGATATATTTATCGACAAAATTAAGAGATAATATCAAATGATTGAATTATCAGATACATTATGATATGATTACGGGCCTATGTTATGAGGTCCACTGTGATTTAAGAAATCTATTCTTTTTGACAACTCATTACTTAACCAGTATGATAAAGATAACGATATTTATATTTTATTTTATTAAATATATATAACGATTTAAATTAATATTATATATTTTTATACGCGTATTATACGTACATAGTTTTATACTTTTACTATACTTTAACTTTACCTTTACTTTACTTTTACTTTACTTTAACTTTAATAATTCATACTTTAATAATTCACTTTAATAATTCATACTTTAATAATTCACTTTAATAATTCATACTTTAATAATTCACTTTAATAATTCAAAAATCTATTATAAATAGAATTCAATAGGTTTCATTATTTCATAGAAACTTGAAAATATATTTCTCTAAACTCTCTCAATCGAATTACATATATATATATATTTACTTAGTACTATTTCAAGATATTATTAGTATACATAAAATACTACGACGGAGTAATATTCAGACGATTTCAAAATAAGTTTTCAAATGGGATATAGCTAAGGAAATTATGGGTTATAGCTATGAAGGTTATGGGTATTGATCGATGGTATTGCTCGTGAGGTCAACCTAACATTTATCATTTTCGTTGCGTCTACGTACTTTCCTGCAATATTGAATCACAATATTGATACGTGAGCATTCATATCTTATCTTTTATATATTAATAGTGTATCCCTGACTAGTGCTCGAGTATATATGATTATGCATGTTTGTATGCTTAGTTTCGTCGTTAAATAGTTTATGATAAATCACGAATTTGATACATATGCTACTGAGATAAGTTATATGATATGCATGTCGTTGAAAAGCTGAAGGAAAAAAATTAATAACTTTTCATTTAGAAATCGTGTGGTTTCGATGAACGAATTAAAAGATATGGTCAACTGAATTATCATTAATTTTAATATTATTATTAAAACGATTATTATAACTATTATCAGTTGATGTTATTACTAAAATTATCTTTATTACTAAAAATTAATATTTTTATTGAAACTATCATTTTATTATTTTTATCATTATTATTATTATCAATATTATTTTATCAAATAAATATGCGTACAAAGATATTTTTACCACACGTAATGTAATTACATTAATAATACATACCACTATATTTTTATGATATTAAGTGAATTTTATAAATTTTATTACTTGAGATATATAAAAGTATATTTTTATCATATATGAATTTTAATATAAATTTTTATTTATTAATAAATGACTTGTATTATTTAGTATAATAAGATCTGATAAATATATTTAAATATATAAAACTACTATATATAAGTTATATAATAAACATGTATAGATTTTGAAAGTCATTTTGGGTCAAGTTGATTTTTGTTGACTTTTGCATGTCGGTCTCGAGCATTAGGATTGTGATACACTACGACTTGACCTAAATTGTTAGACAGATATTGATCAACATATAAATATATATACTTAATATAGGTTCGTGAATCTGAGACAAACCCTGCACTTGTTCAATGCCGTCATATACATAATTGCTACGAAATACAGTATTGTGAGTTTCATTTGCTCCCTTTTATATATATTTTTGGGCTGAGAATACATGCGCTGATTTATAAATGTTTTATGAAATAGGCACAAGTACTAAAACTAATTCTATGTGGGTTTAAACCAGAAATATACCCTTAGCTTGGTAACATTAAACTACTTGTCTATGTACGGTAGGCGCGAATCCTAAAGATAGATCTATTGGGCCTGACAAACCCCATCCTGACTATGGGATGCTTTAGTACTTCGAGGTTATCTTAAACACACCTGATCTGGTGTACTTCAGAGGGTAAAACATGAACGTTAAGGCTTGTTACCGGGTGCCTACAACTTATAGAATACTTTTATACACTTGCGAGTGTACGGATATTTATAGAAACTGAAATCTTGTGGTTTATTACTATTACGGAAATGATGGATTATGATAAACTAATGAACTCACCAACCTTTTGGTTGACACTTTAAAGCATGTTTATTCTCAGGTATTAAAGAAATTTTCCGCTGTGCATTAGCTCATTTTAAGGATATTACTTGGAGTCATTCAAGACATACTTTGAAAGACGTTGCATTCGAGTCGTTGAGTTCATCAAGATTAATATTAAGTCAATTATAGTTGGATGTAATATGAAATGGTATGCATGCCGTCAATTTTTTATGTAAAGAAAGTTTGTCTTTTAAAAACGAATGCAATGTTTGTAAAACGTATCATATAGAGGTCAAATACCTCGCGATGTAATCAACTATTGTGAATCGTTTATAATGTATATGAACGGGTCCTTTCACCTATCCTTACCCGCCCGTAGTATTAATACTTGGGCGGTGATGAAAAAACAATTTCTTGAAGAGTTTTACCCGATAAGTAAGACCTCGGACATGCGTACACAAATTAAATCTTTTAGGCAATTGCCTGGTGAACTATTTCATGAAGCGTACGAGCGTCTCAAGAAATTACTTAGAGCATGTCCACACCACGAGATACTAACATGGGAATTGGTCAAGTTTTTTATGATAGTTTGGAATCTCAAAATAGGCAATTCCTTTTGGCCGCTAGTGGCGGGGCATTCTTAACCAAAACTAGTGATGATGAATAGACTTTCTTTGAATAACTAAGGGTACTAAAACCCAAGCTTCAGTCAATAGAAAGCAACCTAATACTGCCCGGGTAAATTAAGTGTCCGACTCGGGTGATTCATCAAGGAACCTTGAGCAAGAGTTAGATGATTTAAAGATGCTTATATTTAAAAACCCAAACCAGGGTATTGCTTGTAATGCTGTGCAGGTTCAGGAAGTTTGTGAAATTTGTGGAGATGCTTCTCATTTTACACACGGGTGTAGGAATGGGATTCCACTGGGAAATCAACAGATGATGGAAGAGCAGATTAATAAGGTTCAAGGGAGAAGATATGATCCATTCTCCAACACTTATAATCCGGGTTGGAGGAATCATCCAAACTTTAGTTGGAGCAAAAACAACGCTCTAAACTCTAATAACCAAGGAAACCAACCGAGACCTCAAGGTAACTTCCAAAATCAAGGAAAATTCCACAACCAAGGAAATTACCAAAGAAACTACCAAAACTCCTATCCCAATAACCAATCCCAAAACTATAACCAAAACCATCACCAAAACCAGTCAAAATCAAAGTCACCAAAACCAAAACCATGTCAATATTTCACAAAATCAACCATCAAGTTCGGATGCAAATATGGATGTGTTTATTTTAGAGATGAGAAAGATAGTGCAAGTTCAGAATAAATCCATTGCTGCGTTAGCTAAGGAGTTTGGTAATGTGGCTAAAAATAAGGGATCGAGGGAACCGGGTACTATTCCAAGCTATACGGTATTAAACCCAATCACAAGTACCTGGGAAAAGGACATAGTGTGAACATGGTAGGTACTTTGCGTAGTGGAGAGAAGTACAACAACAAAGTTGGTAAGAAAGAGGAAGTTCAACGTGATTCAGGTAAGTCTCCTATCATTATTTATGAGGAAGATGAGGTAGTTGAAAATGAGAACCACGGGAATAGGGTAGACATAAAAGAACTAATCCTAGATAAAATTGGGAAATCAGAAACGGGACCAAAAACTATTCCATTTCCTAAGGCCTTAGAATCCCCAAATCAATTCCCTTATGGGAAGAAGGTGTGATGAACCTGAAATTTTAGATCAAATTTAAACTTAATCTTTATATGTTTTCGACACGATAAGCAAAGTCTGTAATGTTGGGTCTCAAAAATTTTAGAACGACGTTCATATATTCAATTGACCTTCGACTGCTCTCGACGATTCACGAACAATTAATTGTAAATAGATATGTGTGTATGTATATATAAATAATAATTCGAAATATAATTTGAAGTATTATATGTTGTTGTTATTAAAAATTAATAAAATAAAAATAGGATATTATTATAATTATTATTTAAAATATATCTCTATATATAAATAAAGTATATTAAAAATAAATATTAAATGATTGTAATACTAGTTTGATGTTTCGATTGATATTAAGCAAGTTAAATTCAAACTTATGTAATTTTAAAATAAATGGTGATACGAAAATAAATTTTATAAATTTTAGGCTTATTAAAAATGTATTTAGGAACTATTTGTTAAATTTTAAAACTTTCTATGTTTTACTTGGGGTTGGGAGTGAATAATTAAGGTAATTTTTATTTAATAGTTAATGATCGAATTTTATACCATAATGACCAAAATAAATAAATATAGTTAATTTAAAAATATGGGATTTTTCTGAAGACTTTTATCCGCCACTGATTGCAAATAGTGAACGATACACAGTCCATGAAAACTGTCAGTAGAGTAATCCAATTCATTCGATGGCTGGACTATTTTCTTTTTGAATTCATATCCACTTGATTTACTGTACTAAATTTGGTGATTGAGAATTAATATTATATACTGAATTGAATGATACATCCGTGATTTAAAGTATGATTGAAAGTGTAACTATTTGCTTTTGCTATCTATCTAAATCAAATTTCTATATTTATATTTATCACATGCATATCGATAATGATATACCTATATACTCAGACTTGTTAGATAATAACCCCCTACACACCACTTCTATCAACCTCTTCCTGCACTTCGAGAGACACCAACACAACATACAACCACACTCGTCCACTTTAAACTTCCACCATCTCAACCATCATGAACTATCACATATCATCCGATCATCACCATCACAGAACCTAACCCAACAAACCCCACGATCATTAAAGGCTGCTACACCTTGCTTCTATCTTTCTGTTCGAAATTAACACCTTGTTTCTTTACTAAACCATTTGATCACCAAATTCTCTTAATTCTATTTCATCTATTTTCGTTTCTGTTTGTGGCCGAGAGTTATCTCAAACCACCACCAACCGTCGATGATCACCACTTCATCACCCAAAAACACGCATCATTTCCTTATATTATTCGTTTTTCTATCTTGTTTCAATCGAAGACATCAATACAACCACCATACGCCACCAACCTACTGCTGCCATGCTCATTTATTTCTGTTTTCAGTCGAAACACACACCGAAGATCACATATGATCACCATCATTACCATCACTGTTAGTATACTGCTATCTACTATTGCTTGATTATGTTCTGTCTAAATAGTCACCACAAAACCACCTTGATCTCCGGCTACCATCACTCTAAAACCACCTCCGAAGCAACAACCATTAACATCTATCACCATAAACCTATTATTCGATAATGGCAGTTTTTGTACCCGTCTACAAACTCCCAACAACTGCCATGTTACTGCCGTGTTTTCATTAAGCCACGATCAATTTTTTTTTCTGTTTCAATTCGTGTTCTTTTGTTTCACTGCTGCACGACCCACGAATCACTTCCCTCACCATTAAACCTCTAAACAACTCTATTGCTACCCATTTACTGTTGATCTTGTTTTAGTTGCCATCGACGAAACCCACCAAACCCACTATTAACCATCGTAGATACCTGCTGGGGTTCAATAGGTTAAAACCAAATCACATTAACTAAGTTCGTTGTTAAGGTTCGAACCATGATCAACCTGCAATAAAGACGATGTATAATGATTAAAGATGATGATCATAATTATGATTAGACGTGGCATCAATAGCTGTAAAGTTAATCTGTCGAGTTTTAGGATTAAAAATATCACGGCTGTATGCCACCGAAATAAATAACAGATACATAGATTTACAACCTAGTGGACTAGTAAGGTATATGGACTCTTATAAGATTTGGGTCATGAGCTTAATATAGAACTTGGGCCGGGTAGTTATTTACTGTTGGGCAGTAAATGGATCTTGGGCCGAGATCTATTGTTGGGCCATAATTATATTGGGACGAGCAGAAAGTAGTTAAATTAATATGGGACACAGTTTATAACATGAAAGTAGAACTAGTGGAATGGTTAAAGGAGGTGTTGGGGTTTCAAGAGTTCACGGGTTCGAGTCCCTGAGGGGGCAGTTTACTTTTTGGGCCGATTTTCCTTGAAGGTAGCTTCCTTTTTCATTATTATTATTATTATTATTATTATTATTATTATTATTATTATTATTATTATTATTATTATTATTATTATTATTATTATTATTATTATTATTATTATTATTATTATTATTATTATTATTATTATTATTATTGTTATTAATATTATTATTACTATTATTATTATTAATCTGATTATTGTTATGGTTACATTATTATTTGTATTAAGTTTATTATTGTTGTCATCATTATTACTAATACAAGTGATAAATATTTTTACTTATAATTACAAAAATGTGTAAACTAGTAAAATAAGTATTAGTATTAAGTAATAATATTATTAATGTTAGTATTATTATTAGTTCAATTATTATTATTATCATCACAATTATAAGTATCATAACCATTAGTATTATTATCGATATTATGATCATTATTAACTATTGTTATTGTTATAACATGATTTTTATCATTTTAGTTATTATTAAGTAACATCATTATGAATTAAAAGTATGATTATTATTATTATCACGGATATGTTTATTATTATTATTGTTACTATGAGAATAACACAAACTATTATTATTATTATCATTAATATTAGTATTAGTATCATTGTAGACTTATTATTATTATTAACAAAAGTATTATTATAAAGATTATCATTAGTAATAAGATCATTATAGTACATATTATTATTAAGTGTTATGTATTATTATCAAAATTATAATTTTCATTATCATTACTATTTTAACAAACAAATGAAAAATATACATATAAAATATTTGATACATGTAATATAACAAACTTATATTTTTATATAGCAAAAATGAAATATATAAATTAATACTATAAAAATTATATATATATATATATATATATATATATATATATATATATATATATATATATATATATATATATATATATATATATATATATATATTGGTTCGATTACAAGTATATGCTTTAATATATATACGAATGATATAGGTTCGTGAATCCGAGGCCAACCCTGCATTTTTCACTTGTTCAATATCGTCATATGTATTTTTACTACAAAATACAATACTGTAAGTTTCATTACTCCCCTTTTAAATGCTTTTGCAATATATATAGTTTTGGGACTGAGAATACATGCGCTTTTATAAATGTTTTACGAAATAGACACAAGTAATCGAAACTACATTATATGGTTGAATGATCGAAGCCGATTATGCCCTTTTGCTTGGTAGCCTAAGAATTAGTAAACCGATCTACTAATTGACGCAAATCCTAAAGATAGATCTATTGGGCCTAACAAACCCCATCCAAAGTCCCGGATGCTTTAGTACTTCGAATTCGTTTTTATCATGTCCGATGGATTTCCCGGAATGATAGGGGATATATTCTTATATGCATCTTGTTAATGTCGGTTACCAGGTGTTCAATCCATATGAATGATTATTTTTTGTCTCTATGCATGGGACGTATATTTATGAGAAATGGAAATGAAAATCTTGTGGTCTATTAAAATGATGAAAATGATTGATTATGATAAACTAATGAACTCACCAACGTTTTGGTTGATACTTGAAAGCATGTTTATTCTCAGGTATGAAAGAAATCTTCCGCTGTGCATTTGCTCATTTTAGAGATATTACTTGGAGTCGTTCATGACATATTTCAAAAGACGTTGCATTCGAGTCATTGAGTTCATCAAGATTATTATTAAGTCAATTATAGTTGGATATATTATGAAATGGTATGCATGTCGTCAACTTTCAATGTAATGAAAGTTTGTCTTTTAAAAACAAATGCAATGTTTGTAAAATTGTATCATATAGAGGTCGAGTACCTCACGATGTAACCAAATGTAATGTATTCGTCCTGATGGATTAGGACAGGTCGTTAGAGTTGGTATCAGAGCGGTGGTCTTAGTGAACCAGGTCTTGCATTAGTGTGTCTAACTGATAGTTGTTTAGATGCATTAGTGGGTCTGGACTTCGACCGTGTCTGCATTAGTGGGTCTGGACTTCTTTATGTTGCATGTTAGAAGCTCTTTCTAACTCACGAAGTCCTATGTTGGGATATGTTGAGTCAAAATAGGTTCTTAACCCGTAGCGTAAAATTGCATTTGGGTTTCCCGCATTTAACGTTTTAAAGAAAATACGGCGTAACTTACGGTGTCCCCAATGTGATATACCCCATCTTTCAAATGAAATCCTTTTATAAACTAAGGCATTCCTGGAACGTTCTTCAAATGTTCTACAAACTAATTTTGCCGTAAATAATTATGCCGACAAATTCTGACCGACTTTAGACGAGATTTCATCAATCATGTCCCCGGGTAGGTCTTCTAAAATTTTTGGTTGTCTATCCTTAACGTCCATTGTGTTTTTATACTGTAAAACAGACGAGAATTATATTCGTAAAAGATAATTATCAAATAATACATGCAATTTTCACATACAACAAGAAAAGTACAAGCACACTTATTTTACATATTTTACACCTCATGATTACAACTCTTTATTCCGACTCACTAGTTTCTTCTTCTTCGGACCTGTTTCGTTTTGCTAATTTTCTAGGGATATATGATGTTCCTCTAATACGAGCCATTGTTTTCACAAATGGTTTAGAAAAACCTGGTGGCTTAGAGGTTCCTGGGTTATTGTTATAACTTAAGAAATACGGGTGTTGACGATACACATAAAGTTCATCGGGGTTGGAATCAGGTTTCTCTATTTTGATGCCCTTTCCCTTATTATTTTCTTTTGGTTTTTCAAATCCGGTCGAGGTAATTTTTATAACATCATCTGAATCCTCATCGAGATCCGATTCATCAGAAAATTGGTAATCTTCCCAGTATTTTGCTTCCTCGGCGGAAACACCATTGACCATTATTAATTTTGGTTCATTAGTTGAGGGTTTTCTTTTATTTGTCTGTTTTTCAGTGGTTCCTAAAATTTCCCCCTTCGGAACCTCTTCTTTCAGTTCCTCTTCTTCCGATTCCTCCTCTTCTGGTTCCTCTTCTTCCGGTTCCTCTTCGGGAATTTGTGAATCTTCCCAAAATATATTCGACTCTTCATTATTATTAGGTGATTCGATGGGATTTGTACTAGAGGTAGACATCTATCACACATTATCAAATACGTTAAGAGATTAATATATCACATAATATTTACATGTTAAATATATATAGTTTTCAACAAAAAGTGTTAAGCAATCGTTTTTAAAGAAAAATATACGGTCGAAGTCCAGACACACTAATGCATCCTACATACTCGATAAAACATACTAATGTAAATTTCTGGTTCTCTAAGACCAACGCTAGGATACCAACTGAAATGTCCCGTTCATATCGATTTATAAACGTTTCATATTAATTGATTTCATTACGAGGTTTTGACCTCTATATGAGACGTTTTTCAAAGACTGCATTCGATTTTAAAACAAATCATAACCTTTATTTTATCGATAAAGGTTTAAAAATATTACGACGATTATCAAATAATTATAATCTAAAATATAACGTTTTCACACGATTATTACATAATGGTTTACAATAATATTACACATCAATTTAAGTCTTCGAATGCAGTTTTTAAACAATATTATACAAGCATGCTGACTCCAACTCTTGTCCATAAATTAGCATGCAACAGCGGAAGCTCTTAATAATCACCTGAGAATAAACATGCTTTAAACGTCAACAAAAATATTGGTGAGTTATAGGTTTAACCTATATATTTATCAAATCGTAAAAATAGACCACAAGATTTCATATTTCCATTTCTCATAAACAACATGCAATCTGCATAAAAATCATTCGTATGATGAACACCTGGTAACCGACCTTAACAGGATGCATATAGAATATCCCCATCATTCCGGGACTCTCATTGGACATGATAAATCGAAGTACTAAAGCATCTGTAACTCGGATGAGGCTTGTTGGGCCAAATAGATCTATCTTTAGGATTCGTGTCAATTGGTGGCAATTATAATAAACACCAATTCTTAGGCTACCAAGCTAAAAAGGGGCATATTCGGTTCGATAATTCAATATAGAATGTAATTTTGATCACTTGTGTCTATTTTGTAAAACATTTATAAAACTGCATGTATTCTCATCCCAAAAATAATAGATTTTAAAAGTGGGACTATAACTCACTTTCACAGATTTTTTCTTCGTTGGAAATAAGACTTGGCCACTGGTCGATTTACGAACCTATAACAAATATGTACATATATATCAAAGTATAATTTAAATATATTCACAACATTTTTTATTACGTTTTTATGATTTAAGTTTGTTAAGTTAGTAGTCCTCGTTAGTAACCTACAACAAGTTGTCCATAGTTTGATGTGCTGAAATAAATCAATATATATTATCTCGAATCAATCCACGACCCAGTGTATACAAGTCTCAGGCTAGATCACAACTCAAAGTATATATATTATTTTAGAATCAACCTCAACCCAGTATAGCTAACTCAAACATTACTGCATATAGAGTGTCTATGGTTGTTCCGAAATATATATATAGATGGGTCGATATGATATGTCAAAATATTGCATACGTGTCTATGGTATCCCAAGATTACATAATATGTATAATACAATATAAATTAGTTAGGATATGTTTAGTCTAGATTTGTTACAAAATTTTCGTAGCTAAAACTAGAAAATTTATCCAATTTTGTTTTACCCGTCATTTCTTCGTTTCAAATCCGTATTGAGTGATTCAAGTTGCTATGGTTTCATAATGAACTAAAATGTATGAAACTAAAAATAAAAAGTATAATTTTATAGTCAAAAATACAGGTTACATGTCATTTTTAAAGAGGTAGTCATTTCTGTCGAAAGAACGACATCTTGATGACCATTTTGAAAAACATACTTCCACTTTGTGTTTTACCATGATTTTTGGATATAGTATCATGTTCATATCTAATATCATTTTTACAGAAAACAAACTTCCAATTCAAAGATTAAGATAGTTTTTATTTTTCTAACCCAAAACAGCCCCCGGTTTCACTACGACGGCGTATGTCCGGTTTTACGGTGTTCTTCGTGTTTCCAGGCTTTAAATCATTAAGTTAGAATATCATATAGATATAGAACATGTGTTTAGTTGATTTTAAAAGTCAAGTTAGAAGAATTAACTTTATTTGCAAACAAGTTTAGAATTAACTAAACTATGTTCTAGTGATTACAATTTTAAATCTTCGAATAAGATAGCTTTATATGTATGAATCGAATGATGTTATGAAAATCATTACTACCTCAAGTTTTTTGGATAAACCTACTGGATAATAGAAAAATAGATCTAGCTTCAAAGGATCCTTGGATGGCTTGAAAGTTTTTGAAGTAGAATCATGACACGAAAACAAGTTCAAGTAAGATTTTCACTCGAAATAAGATTGTTATAGTTATAGAAATTGAATCAAAGTTTGAGTATGAGTATTACCTTGAATTAGAAAGATATCTTACTGTAAATAAGAAAGATTTCTTGAGATTGGATGATCACTTGAAATGGATTTGCAAGATTGGAAGTAAGCTAGCAAGTTTGAAAGATTTCTTAAAGTGTTCTTGAATGGTTGTTTTTATGATGATTAAAGCTTGTAATTGAAGCTAAAAGATGGTGAAAATGCTTGGAGATGATCAAGTATGATTTTAGGAGTATTTTGAGAGAGAATTTGGAGTTTAAGTATGAGAAAATGGAATGGAAAAATGGGGTGAAATCATAAAAACGGGATTACTTGTTATAAAGAAAAAAAAGATCCTTAAGTTTGTTTTTAGCTCATTAGTCATACAAGTTGTTAAATAATGGTTCCACATGTTTTTGACTCTAAGATGGCTGCTAAGAATGAATGATTAAAGGTGTATATACCAATAGTAAATACATCTAGAAGATGTGTACTGTACGAGTACGAATACGGGTACATACGAGTAGAATTGTTGATGAAAATGAATGAGAATGTAATTGTGAGCATTTTTGCTAAGTAGAAGTACTTTGATATGTGTCTTGAAGTCTTTCAAAAGTGTACTAATACATATTAATACACTACATGTATATACATTTTAACTGAGTCGTTAAGTCACCGTTAGTCGTTACATGTAAGTGTTGTTTTGAAACCTTTAAGTTAACGATCTTGTTAAATGTAATTAATCCATTGTTATAATACTTAAATAAGATGTTAAATTGTTATGTTATCATAATAACATGGTGTATAAATATATCTTAACATCATATATATATGTTAAAATACTATTACAACGATAATCGTTACATATATGTCTCGTTTCGAAATTCTTAAGTTAGTAGTCTTGTTTTTACATATGTAGTTCATTGTTAACACACTTAATGATTTACTTAATTATCATTTTATCATGTTAAATATATTATAACAATATCTTAATATGATACATATGTATTTAGTAAGACGTTGTTATAACGATAATCGTTATATATATCATTTTCGAGTTTCTTAAATCAATAATCTCATTTGTTTGTATATAACTCATTGTTAACATATTTATGGAGATACTTACTTATCATAATCTCATGTTAACCATATATATATCCATTTATATAACACCATGTAGTTTTTACAAGTTTTTAACGTTCGTGAATCGCCGGTCAACTTGGGTGGTCAATTGTCTATATGAAACTCATTTCAAATAATCAAGTCTTAACAAGTTTGATTGCTTATCATGTTGGAAACATTTAATCATGTAAATATCAATCCCATTTAATATATATAAACATGTAAAAGTTAGGGTCACTACATCCACCAACCGAATTCACCTCTTGACATTGAACCTGAAGCGTTTACCAGCGAACCTGTTCGAGACACCATTTTCTCTCTCATTTCCAGAGTATCTCGTCACGATCATATACTATCTCAGATTATAAACCTCATTCATCCGCTCGCCCGAACCAACAATCATCCTGGTATAATAGAAGAAGTCAACGAGCTTCGCGCCCGAGTTGTAGCCTTGGAAAATATAGTGCAAAATATACCAGCTTCAACAACATCACCGGCACCAACAGTATCACCAATATCAATACCAGTACCACTAACAACCCAAGCTTCAACATCACATGCCTCAACATCTCATTCTGTACCTCGAGTATAATCATCGTTCTACATGACGTTCTACATCTTCGTTCTTCATGATGATTATGTAATCTCTAATGTTTTAGAGATTATGTATTCTAGTTCTAACGGTAAATCAAATGAGATTAATATTATATTAACTCATTTAATCCATGATTACATCTGAGGAAAATATATATGTAAGTATATTTTCATAAAGATTGTAATTAAAAATTCTTTCGTACAAACTGATAATGGTAAAAATATTTTAACGGGTAGGTAATACCCGAGGAATATTTAGATTTCACATTAATAAGTTATATTGTACATTCTTCAAATCTGATTCAACAGTCAATTACTATCCTACTTACATCCACAGATATACGAATCCTTTCACCACCGAATAACTATTTTCATTCAATTTCATATTTGGATTTTGACTTATCAGAATCCAACAAGTGGCATAATGAAAAAAACATTTGACAAAATAAAATTTGTTAGAAACAAACAAATTAACTATGATAAATTTTGTTAAGAATCCACGTTAATAAAATCCTAGCTAACTGTTCCTAGCTAACTGTTAATTCCTTATTACATTTTATTTATCGCAATTTATTTATCGCAATTTAATTATTGCAATTTTAATTCTCGCAATTTTATTTATCGTCATATAATTTCTGTTATTTATTTTACGCACTTTATTTATCGTCATTTAAATACTGTTATTTACGCATTTTAAATATCGGGACACGTATACAAGGTTTTGACATATCATATCGACGCATCTATATATATTATTTGGAATAACCATAGACACTCTATATGCAGTAATGTTTGAGTTAGCTATACAGGATTGAGGTTGATTCTACAATAATATATATACTTTGAGTTGTGATTGAGTCTGAGACATGTATACAATGGGTCACGATACGTATTAATTAATTCGAATATTATATATATGAATTATTGAACTGCTAACTGTGGACTATCAACTGTGGACTGCCAACATTGGACAATTAAAATGAATTAAAATATTGATTATAAAATATGAAACTAAACAATTCTTCAAGTTTGCTACTTGATTTCATCTTAAACCTCATTTGTATCTTGATGATTACAATCTGCGTTCAAACCTTTCATGATTCTTGAAAACACCTCAATCGATAGGATGAATCAACCGCACTTCACCTATGGAAGGAAAGATTTATGCATATAGTTATGCACCTGAGAAACTCTCGGCAACTGAGTAAACGTTTAACACGTAGCTGTGCTAATTCCTCAGCGTTATTATTACCTAAAATAACTTGGTAATCCCTTTCAAAGTAGCAAATTTTGTCACAGCTCCAACAAGTTAACTTCGACTTTTCGTTCGAAACAACCTTATTATAACCTTGATATATATGCGTGCTCTTTTATTGTTACCAGGGAACCTTTTATATTCCACCATATTACCAGCAGACGTACCAGCAACCTCGTTGCTTCTCGGCTTAAATCTCTCTGTTAAATCGTTATATTTATTCATTAAAACCCTATCATATACTCAATGAGAACTGACATACCAATTACCGGGAATCAGTAATCAGTACTTTGAAAACTCACCGCATATCTGCATCAACAGTTATATGTATAACATTTATCTCTTAGAATTATGATCTTTCATTCTGAAATTCTGAAAAGCACCCAGTCTGCAAATCAATACTCTGAATGTTGAAAAAGCTGAATGAAGCAGCAGAAACCGTAGACAACCGTAAACGACCTTAATCATTGAAAGTTTGATGATAAAGAATAGTATGTTGGAAAAGCTCAGAAAAGTTGAAACTGGAAAATGGATTGAGCTAACCACGAAGGAGACCAAGGACAAATACAAGGACCATACCCTATATTCAAAGAATCCAGGTAATTCTGGATCGTTGAAATCTTTATAGAATATCTTGCTCCGAAGTCATGTTAAAATCTTGTGGAAAATTTTTCTTCATCAACCTTCGAACTTGGAAATTCCAAAATATCATCATAAATATCTTCGATATTTTTGAGAATATTTTCATAAATATTCTCGTCCGAAATTATATACCTCTTCGTGCTTCCTGTGTTTTATTATATTGGAAACTTCTGTAAAATCTAAGTTTAATTTATGAATGAATTCTGGAGAAATGTAAAGAAATTGATGCATGGGTTAGTATAATATAATGACACTTGATCAACGTGATTATATTACAGTAAGTTATGCTGAGTTTCTAATGGAACGTGATGATTCACAGATCATAACGTCATCATGTGCCATGTTACACGACTCTTGTATTCTATTTAACCTAAAAAAAAAATATCAAGAAAATATTTTCTTGATGATTCGGTCTTTTTCGGATATTTTGGTAATTTGACAAATCAAATCGTGCTATTACGTTCCTTCTTGTTTAGAATATTAAGTTCATTCGAAACTCCATACTTACGAATTCTGGACCATTACTCGCTTTACTAGAGGTCGAGTAGAGAATAAAAAGGCAAAGAGCTCCAAAATATAAGAGAAAATATAAAGCCCAATAATAACACGGAGGTTACAAACCGTGGATATTAGTACGAATAGCAATATAAAGACATGGTAGAATTAAGGATAGTATCAGCCCAAGGTAATAGTAGAAGTAAATAGATTTTTCTGATGGAAGATTGAAAAGAAGGATGACAGAAATGATAATTAAGAAAATATCAAGGATTTGAACGGGATTAAGCATTTTCACAATCTTCTGGATGTATGAATTAAGAAAGAAGGTATAGAAGTGGTGAAAACTAATGTAACGGAAAAGGTAAATTTATAATGGAAATATCAGACGTAGTAATCGGGACAGATCATCACATTTAATTAAAGAGATTCTAATTTCCTTAATCACCGAAGAACCAAATCTTATTACAAAGATTTTCTCCAAATCCCTTGAATTCTGGAATTCAACCATGACAGGTGAGAAGTTATGATGAAACTTGTCTATCTCATTTCACTATTTAGTGATAGCTTCATTCGTACACTTCGAGTAATCATTTCGTTTTAATTATATTACTCAATGATGATAAAACTCTATTTATCAACTCATATTCGTCATGAAAATATTTTTATTGTCAGCCATGACCATCCCAATCAAATTTCGGGACGAAATTTCTTTTACGGGTAGGTACTGTGACGACCCGGAAATTTCCGATCAAATTTAAACTTAATCTTTATATCTTTTCGACAAGATAAGCAAAGTTTGTAATGTTGGGTCTCAAAAATTTTGGAACGACGTTCATATATTCAATTGACCTTCGACTGCTCTCGACGATTCACGAACAATTAATTGTAAATAGATATGTGTGTATGTATATATAAATAATAATTCAAAATATAATTTGAAGTATTATATGTTGTTGTTATTAAAAATTAATAAAATAAAAATAGGATATTATAATAATTATTATTTAAAATATATCTCTATATATAAATAAAGTATATTAAAAATAAATATTAAATGATTGTAATACTCGTTTGATGTTTCGATTGATATTAAGCAAGTTAAATTCAAACTTATATAATTTTAAAATAAATGGTGATACGAAAATAAATTTTATAAATTTTAGGCTTATTAAAAATGTATTCAAGAACTATTTGTTGAATTTTAGAACTTTCTATATTTTAATTGGGGTTGGGAGTGAATAATTAAGGTAATTTTTATTTAATAGTTAATGATCGAATTTTATACCATAATGACCAAAATAAATAAATATAGTTAATTTAAAAATATGGGATTTTTCTGAAGACTTTTATCCGCCACTGATTGCAAATAGTGAACGATACACAGTCCGTGAAAACTGTCGTTAGAGTAATCCAATTCATTCGATGGCTGGACTGTTTTCTTTTTGAATTCATACCCACTTGATTTATTTTACTAAATTTGGTGATTGAGAATTAATATTATATACTGAATTGAATGATACATCCGTGATTTAAAGTATGATTAAGTGTCACTGTTTGCTTTTGCTATCTATCTAAATCAAATTTATATATTTATATTTATCACATGCATATCGATAGTGATATACATATATACTCAGACTTGTTAGATAATAACCCCCTACACACCACTTCTATCAACCTCTTCCTGCACTTCGAGAGACACCAACACAACATACAACCACACTCGTCCACTTTAAACTTCCACCATCTCAACCATCATGAACTATCACATATCATCCGATCATCACCATCACAGACCCTAACCCAACAAACCCCACGATCATTAAAGGCTGCTACACCTTGTTTCTATCTTTCTGTTCGAAATTAACACCTTGTTTCTTTACTAAACCATTTGATCACCAAATCTACTTAATTCTATTTCATCTATTTTTGTTTCTGTTTGTGGCCGAGAGTTATCTCAAACCACCACCAACCGTCGATGATCACCACTTCATCACCCGAAAACACACATCATCTCCTTATATTATTTGTTTTTCTGTTTTGTTTCAATCAAAGACATCAATACAACCACCACACGCCACCAACCTACTACTGCCATGCTCATTTATTTCTATTTTCAGTCGGAACACACATCGGAGATTACATATGATCACCATCATTACCATCACTATTAGTATACTGCTATCTACTATTGCTTGATTATGTTCTGTCTAAATAGTCACCACAAAACCACCTTGATCTCCGGCTATCATCACTCTAAAACCACCTCCGAAGCAACCACTATTAACACCTATCACCATAAACCTATTATTCGATAATGGCAGTTTTTGTACCCGTCTACAAACACCCAACAACTGCCATGTTACTGTTGTGTTTTCATTAAGCCACGATCAATTTTTGTTTTGTTTCCTGATTATAACCGATCAAAGACGCAAAAAGGCTGCAAGTGATTCAATTCGTGTTCTTTTGTTTCACTGCTGCATGACCCACGAATCACTTCCCTCACCGTTAAACCTCTAAACAACTCTATTGCTACCCATTTACTGTTGATCTTGTTTTAGTTGCCATCAACGAAACCCACCAAACTCACCATTAACCATCGTAGATACCTGCTGGTGTTCAATAGGTTAAAACCAAATCACATTAACTAAGTTCGCTGTTAAGGTTCGAACCATGATCAACCTGCAATAAAGACGATGTATAATGATTAAAGATGATGATCTTAATTATGATTAGACGTGGCATCAATAGCTGTAAAGTTAATCTGTCGAGTTTTAGGATTAAAAATATCACGGCTGTATGCCACTGAAATAAATAACAGATATATAGATTTACAACCTAGTGGACTAGTAAGGTATATGGCCTCTTATAAGATTTGGGTCATGAGCTTAATATAGAACTTTGGCCGGGTAGTTATTTACTGTTGGGCCGTAAATGGATCTTGGGCTGAGATCTATTGTTGGGCCATAATTATATTGGGACGAGCAGAAAGTAGTTAAATTAATATGGGACACGGTTTATAACAGGAAAGTAGAATTAGTGGAATGGTTAAGGGAGGTGTTGGGGTTTCAAGAGGTCGCAGGTTCGAGTCCCTGAGGGGGCAGTTTACTTTTTGGGCCGATTTTCCTTGAAGGTAGCTTCCTTTTTCATTATTATTATTATTATTATTATTATTATTATTATTATTATTATTATTATTATTATTATTATTATTATTATTATTATTATTATTGTTATTAATATTATTATTACTATTATTATTATTAATCTGATTATTGTTATGGTTATATTATTATTTGTATTAAGTTTATTATTGTTGTCATCATTATTACTAATACAAGTGATAAATATTTTTACTTATAATTACAAAAATGTGTAAACTAGTAAAATAAGTATTAGTATTAAATGATAATATTATTAATATTAGTATTATTATAACCATTAGTATTATTATCGATATTATGATCATTATTAACTATTGTTATTGTTATAACATGATTTTTATCATTTTAGTTATTATTAAGTAACATCGTTATGAATTAAAAGTATGATTATTATTATTATCACGGATATGGTTATTATTATTATTGTTACTACGAGAATAACACAAACTATTATTATTATTATCATTAATATTAGTATTAGTATCATTGTAGACTTATTATTATTATTAACAAAAGTATTATTATAAAGATTATCATTAGTAATAAGATTATTATAGTACATATTATTATTAAGTATTATGTATTATTATCAAAATTATTATTTTCATTATCATTACTATTTTAACAAACAAATGAAAAAAATACATATATAATATTTGATACATGTAATATAACAAACGTATATTTTTATATAGTAAAAATGAAATATATAAATTAATACTATAAAAATTATATCACTAATAATATATAATATATATATATATATATATATATGTATATATGTATATATATATATATATATATATATATATATATATATATATATATATATATATATATATATATATATATATATATTGGTTCGATTACAAGTATATGTTTTAATATATATACGAATGATATAGGTTCGTGAATCCGAGGCCAACCCTGCATTTTTCACTTGTTCAATATCGTCATATGTATTTTTACTACAAAATACAATACTGTGAGTTTCATTACTCCCCTTTTAAATGCTTTTGCAATATATATATTTTTGGGACTGAGAATACATGCGCTTTTATAAATGTTTTAAGAAATAGACACAAGTAATCGAAACTACATTATATGGTTGAATGATCGAAGCTGAATATGCCCCTTTTGCTTGGTAGCCTAAGAATTAGTAAACCGATCTACTAATTGACGCGAATCCTAAAGATAGATCTATTGGGCCTAACAAACCCCATCCAGAGTACCGGATACTTTAGTACTTCGAATTCGTTTTTATCATGTCCGATGGATTTCCCAGAATGATAGGGGATATTCTTATATGCATCTTGTTAATGTCGGTTACCAGGTGTTCAATCCATATGAATGATTATTTTTTATCTCTATGCAAGGGACGTATATTTATGAGAAATGGAAATGAAAATCTTGTGGTCTATTAAAATGATGAAAATGATTGATTATGATAAACTAATGAACTCACCAACCTTTTGGTTGACACTTGAAAGCATGTTTATTCTCAGGTATGAAAGAAATCTTCCGCTGTGCATTTGCTCATTTTAGAGATATTACTTGGAGTCGTTCATGACATATTTCAAAAGACGTTGCATTCGAGTCATTGAGTTCATCAAGATTATTATTAAGTCAATTATAGTTGGATATATTATGAAATGGTATGCATGCGGTCAACTTTTGATGTAATGAAAGTTTGTCTTTTAAAAAAAAATGAAATGTTTGTAAAATTGTATCATATAGAGGTCAAGTACCTCGCGATGTAACCAAATGTAATGTATTCGTCCTGATAGATTAGGACGGGTCGTTAGAGAAGGGACCACAACTGGAGGATATGTGGGAGACCTTTAAGCAAGTTAAAATTAATTTTCCCCTTTTTGAGGCTATCAAGCAAGTCCCGTCCTATGCTAAATTTTTGAAAGACCTTTGCACTCAAAAGAGGAAGCAAAGAGCATCTTTTCCCAAAAAGGTGGAGTTAACCGAGCACCTAAGTGCGGTTGTTTCCAGTACACTCACACCTAAGTTTAAGGACCCAGGGACCTCATTAATAGCAGTGACAGTAGGTAATGTGAATGTGAAAAGGGCGTTGTTGGACCTAAGAGGAAGTATTAACATCTTACCTTTTTGTCCTGTTGGCCGTTTTGAATTAGGTTTAATGAAATAACCGATATAATAATTCAACTAGTGGACCAATCGATTAAAACGCCTATAGGGATGTTAGAGGATGTAATTGTTAAAGTGGAGGATTTATATTACCCGATTGATTTTATTGTAATGGACATAGAACCTAGGAATAGAGATGTCCCACCCACCATCATCTTGGGGCGCCCGTTGAAAGAACCCAACCTGTCTTTAACCCGATTTTTTTTTTGAAACATTAGTGACATTGTACAACATTCAATTGCGTTTCTCAAATAATAAACAACCACCATCATAAAAGGTTTCACACAAGCTTCGGGTATTAGAGTTTAGTACAATTCAAAATGTAATGACGACCCACGAGTTTGATTGCCAAACAAAACTCGAGCATGGCGTTTGGTGTTAAACTACCCAACAAGGTCGCATCCAAAATAATACCCTCCGATAGCCCACTCGATGGAGGTCTCTAATCCGAAAGAATACATTGCCCTTGTCCACACCAGAACCTAAGAAGAGTAAACAACGAGAGGGTAAGCAAAACGCTTAGTGAATGTAACAATTATACATATACATATATAATCTACTTACTTGCAATCTAATTAGCATACCATCTCAAAGTATAAAGCTAATAACCTCTAATACCGCAAAGTAGCATAACCAATAGTAAATAGTCGATACAATATAATATACTAAACTACAACACATAACCATGGTTAACTATATCACACACACACAAGGGTATGGTACTTGCACAATGACCGTTGGTACTCGCACATTGACCGTTAGTATACACTAACCCCCTAGATGGACGTCTGCATTTACCGAACCACCCTTCACGCACATGTGGTCTCCATCGCACAAAAGAGTAGTGAATCCACACGAACGGATAACACTATAGTGAATCTACACGCACAGATAACACTAACCACAAGCCCACAAGCAAATAAACTATATACACACATATATATATATATATATATATATATATATATATATATATATATATATATATATATATATATATATATATATATATATATATATATATAATTATTCCACTCACCTTAATACTTTGGTAGTAGACAAGCTAATCCTGTAACCTTCAATGTAATGTACCTATTACATTAATTGCACAATTTAACACACAAGCAAGTAGGACTACTTACCAACTTACAATCCTAGTGCATTAATGACTCAAGGTGCAATTATGACCCATTAGAATTAATGACACTCATACTACGTCAAGGGCACTTTAAATTACTAATGGCTAGGTATTAAAGTCCAACTACACCAACTAACACAATTTTGAGCAATAAACATCTCACAATGCTAGTTTGGGTGACAATACACCCCCTTGACCCATTTAACCCATTCCAAAGGCTTATACAAGTATTTGGGTCACCCATAACCCTAATACACCCATTTCACTAACAACTAAGTGAGTTAGTGTTCTAATCAACACTTAAGGCTTACAACACCAATTTGTAACCTAAAACCCTAGATTATGAATCTTTAAGTTTAGTTACTAGCATCATACCCAAAATCACCCATTTTCATGAAATTGGAGTTCACACCCAACCCATAACAAATCACTAGTCATAAATCCAATTAAACATTAAGAGTTGGAATTAAAGCTTACCACAACACCAAGAGGTGATTAGTAGGTAGATCTAACAAGAACACAACTTGATTTGATGGAAATTAGCTTCTTCTTCTCTAAATCTCAACTTTCTCACTCTAAGGTTTCAAGGCCTCTCTCTAAATTGAAATGTTGATGTGGATAAGAATAAGCTCCTAGTGAGCCTTGTGGTTAGTTTTGTGCCATAAAAACCGACCTAGGGTGGAAAGACAAGAACAACCTTTAAAACCTTCTTTAAAACGAGTTAGATGGGCAAAACTGCAGCTGAATCGCGACCGCGATGCCCATTACAAGAAAAATAGCTGAATGATTAACTCCATTTCGCGACCGCGATTATACGAATCAAGACTGAAACACGCCATATCGCGACCGCGATTGTTATGGTCGCGACCACAAAGCTAGCCTAACATACTTTCTGTTTTTCCTGTTGAAGAATCGCGACCGCGATAGACCCAATTGCGACTGCGATATTGGGTTTCCAGTGTTTAAATTGCTCGATTAACATGAATATTAACTGGGGTTAAGGTATAAGTGTAATAAAGATCAAAATCGTACCTCAAAGCTTCGCTAGACGACCAAGTCAACACGTGTAAGTAAAAAAGGGTCTTACAACTCTCCCCCACTTGAATCGGATCGTGACCTCGCGATCCACGCCGCATGACAAGCCGGAAGATACACCAACACAAACTCTTCGGGTTCCCAAGTAAACTCCGACACTTTTCTATGCCGCCATTGCACTTTATACGTTCTCACTTCCTTGTTACGCAACATCTTAACCTTCTCATCAAGGATGGTTATCGGTTCTTTAACATACTCTAACTTGTTATTCAACGAAATCTCATCTAGTGGAACCCACGTCAATTTATCCGCAAGACACTTACGGAGATGGGAAACATGGAATGTGTTATGAATTCTTGCAAGCTCTTCGGGTAACTCTAGTTTGTAAGCAACCTCGCCAACTCAAGCCAAAATTTTGAATGACCCAATAAATCGAGGAGCTAACTTTCCCCGCTTCCGAAACCGAATAATACCCTTCCATTGCGAAACCTTGAGCATCACCATGTCACCTTCTTGGAATTCAGTTGGTCACCTACGTTTATCAGCATAAGACTTTTGTCTATCTTGCGCCGCCTTAAGTCGAGCCCGAATCATTTCAATCTTACAATTCGTCTCTAGCACCAAGTCGGTACTCCCAAATTTCTTTTGACCCACCTCACCTCAACAAACTGGAGTTCGGCACCTTCGACCACAAAGTATCTCATACGGTGGCATCCCGATACTAGCATGATAACTATTATTGTACGATAATTCCACTAAACGCAAGTGCTCATCCCAACTACCGCCAAAATCAATAACACACGCCCATAACATATCATCTAATGTTTGATTCGTACGTTCGGTTTGACCGTCCATTTACGGATAATACGCAATGCTCATCTTCAATTATGTACCCATATCTTCATGAAACTTATTCCAGAATCGAGATGTGAAACGAGTATCCCGATCCGAAACAACAGATATAGGAACCCCATGTCTGGATATCACCTCCTTGATAAATAACTTTGATAGTGTCTCCAACGATATCGTCTCCTAGATGGGAAGTGGTGTTTTAGCAGAGTAGTATATAAAATAGCTTATATTTTTACAGAAAATACTATTAAATACGATACAATTTTACACAAGATATTTATTTATTTATAGAATGGATATACTTAAACCTTGCTACAACACTTATAGGCAGTGTACCTAATCGTACAGTAGTGTAGTTTTTAGTAAGTTCGGTTCGTTCCACAGGGAATCTTTTTAAACAAAGCTTAACGCTATATTAGTTTACTTTTATAAAAATACAAATATATATATATATAAGTAATATTATTATTATAAAGGGGGGTTTTTACCGTTTAATGATCGGTTTGTCGATTTTAAAACTTTAGTCGCAGTTAAAACCAAATGTAAAATATTAAAAATAAATACAAGACTTAAATTAAAGCATAAAGTAAATAACGATAATGAAACTGCGATTAATAAAAGTGCGATAAAATAAACTTGCGATAATTAAAAGTGCAATTAAATACAATAAAAATAAATAAAATGCGATAATTAGAAGTGCAATTAAATATAAAATAAAGGAAATTAAATATGAAATAAAAGAATTATGCTTATTTAAGCTTCCGTAACCATGATGTTTGACGTGTTGATTTTAGTTTTATGTCTATGGGTTAATTGTCCTTTGTCCTGGATTATTTAATATGTCCGTCTGGTTTTTATCCATAACAGTCCATCGGTCATAAATTTAAAATGCGAGTGTCCTCGTCAAATTATCCTTATATCCGAAGTCAATTATTCCAACTAATTGGGGACTTAAACTGTAACAAGGTTTTAATACTTTGTTTAATAATTACACCAGGATGTCGACTGCGTGTAACCCAAGGTTTTAATACTTTGTTATCAATTATGCCAAGTGTCCTTGTACATAATTTCACCCCTGTTTTAATAATTCTAGTGGCTATTAATCCATTCCCGTGTCCGGTTAAATGAACGATTATTCGTACATATAAATATCCCGCCCATCGTGTCCAATCGAGTGTATATGGTTATTTATAGGGACGCCCAATTGTAAATCTTTATATTAACATTAACAAACTATCATTTAGTTAAACAAATATAAAGCCCATTAATAGCTCATAGTCTAATTTCCACAAGTGTCGTTCTTTTGTCCAAACCCCAATTATGGTACAAAGCCCAATTACCCAATTTTAGTAATTAGCCCAACATCATGATTACTTCATTTTAAATAAGCATAATAATAACTTAGCTACGAGACATTAATGTAAAAAGGTTGAACATAACTTACAATGATTAAAAATAGCGTAGCGTTACACGGACAGAATTTTGACTTACACCCTTACAACATTCGCTAACATACCCTTATTATTAGAATTATAATTAAAATTAAAATATAAATTATAAATATATATATATATTTTACGTATGAATGAGGAGAAGAAGAAAAAGATGATGAAAAAATGCTCAGAATTCGGTTGGCTTTATAGGGAGTTTCAAAACTTGGGGCTCCGCGACTCGCGGCATTTTTGGCCTTCAAACTCCGCGAGTCGCGGAGATTGAAATTACAGCTCAGACCAGTTTGGAGTCTTTCTTGCCGACGGTTTTTATTATTTATTATAATATATAAATAATTATAAGAATTATTTAAATATTATATTATATTTATGTGCATAGTTGACTTGTAATTTTTAGTCCGTTGCGTCGAGCGTTGAGAGTTGACTCTGGTCCCGGTTCCGGATTTTCGAACGTCCTTGCGTACAATTTAATATCTTGTACTTTGCGTTTTGAATCTTGTACTCTTGTAATTTCGAGACGTTTCTTATCAATAATTGGAACCTCTTTGATTGTCTTTTGTACTTTTGAGCTTTTTGGTCGTTTGCGTCTTCAATTCGTCGAATCTGTCTTTTGTCTTCACCTTTTATTATTTAAACGAATATCACTTGTAAATAGAACAATTGCAACTAAAAGCTTGTCTTTCTTGAGGAATAATGCTATGAAATATATGTTCGTTTTTAGCATTATCAAATATTCCCACACTTGAGCGTTGCTTGTCCTCAAGCAATATCGTCTTGAAATACTAGAATCACTTCTTTATTCTTCACACTTTGTACATCAGTGATTTCTATACGGTGGTATAAACAATGGTAGTAACGATATAGTTTACAGTCCCACATGACTATAAAAATTTAGATCCATTAAGGAAATTGGATCTTTATGAAAACATTTGATCTTTTGAAAATTAAATCTAGTTTTTACCCTAGATAAGTTTTCCGGAATAACCCTTTACCGGTGTTTGCAAAATATTTTTGTGGGTTTGGTGGGTTTCAGATTTGACAATTTTAGCTCAAAACTTATGGTTTTGTGTCACCCACTTGCTAACCTTGTATTTGGAAAGCAACACGTCCAGTTTACTTGTCCCGTATATTACCTTTCGGTAAACTACCGTCCGGTTGTAAAGGAAAGCGTTGAACAAGCAACTGTTAAGGCAATGTCCCCTGACATGCTTTTAATTATGGTCTATAACGTGTCGGGCGCAATTACTATCCTTGGTAGGAGCAATAGTAAAGCTCACCCTTATAATTTTTCGGTATGGCACAAGGTCCTGTCTTTGACCACTATGCAACCACCGTTCTTACGGTTGACACCCGATTTGGTTCAGGTGACCTAATGAATTCCAGGTGAATTCCTAGGATTTTACGTTCAATGGTAATGAACGCATTGAAAATAGGGTTTTCAGAAAACAAATCGGTTTGTAATTTTTGATCAAAATATTTTCTCGTTCAAGCTCGAGTTTAGATATCATTGAATTCCATGAGTTTGTAATTCTCAATCTTTAAGGTCAATCTCTAGGATTGAGTAATATCAGTCTTAAAAGCTGATTTTTAATCTTTAAGGAGATTATCCTTTCTGGGGATCTGATTCATTAGTCTTATCCAGCTAATTTGCATGGTGCCCCCCCATTGTACGAGATAAATCCTTCTCATGGTTAGGATAAATCTGACCACTTGGTGACCCTGTTTAATGCTGAGGTCTGTGGATTTCCTGCTGATTTTAGTGATGACTTTTCTGGATTTTTCGTCAACCTACAGCTGGCCTGGACGACAACTTCATGACCTAAATCAAGAAGCACGATTCTTTTTCGGAAGACTTTACTTCCTTTTAATGATGGAATTGATTCATCGTGTAGATCCATCTCTTCTTTTCTTTCATCGGGTAAAACAGTTTAGTTTAGTCCAAAGCAAACGTATTTTCAGTTATTTGTTACAGATATATGTGACATATGTTTAAGATAACTTGGTAAATTTTCCCACACTTGGCTTTTATTTTCCTTTTTATCGTCCTCTATTCCATTTTAAATGAATTTTAGCATTTTGGTTTGTTTCTCAATTTATGTCCTTTCCGAGGTAACAATAATTTCGGTGTTAAAACCTAGTTTTATCGTTCATAAATATGTATAAACATGATTTTGAGTTCATTTAATTGAAAATTTTGAAAAATTTTACTAGAATTGGGTAGTCAGTATATAAGACTAGGGCTGTTCTTTATTATCAGAGAGCACTAGATTCTAATACAACTACTGTTTTACTAGTATTTTTAATGGTAACCAAGTGTATAAAGTAAAAAATTTTAAAATCCGAAAGAATTTAACCCCTTCCCACACTTAAGATCTTGCAATGCCCTTATTTGCAAGAAATCAATAATAATTTAAATTATTGAGGGTGATTTGTGTGAAAATGATTAAATTTTTACCAAAGTTTCCAAATATATTGGCGTTTGTTTGCTGAATGATAAATGGTGCACATCATTTGTTCATTCCGTCTTGTTGTTATTTCACATATATTTTGCATCTTGTCGTCAAAATTAGTTGCTTTTGCTGAACTTAATGCCAGTCTTTGAAAATGCGTTGTTTTACCCTGTTGTATACATAAGATAAACTGCAAACATATATACATATTTTTGAAGTTTGGTATATTACCCCACATTCAAAAATTATTAAAATCTAAGAATAAAAGTTAGACAATTATAAATACTATTACAATATTAACAAAAGTATTAAACGTATCAATCATTACAAATTACAAAATAAATAAAACTAAGTATACTAGGGATGATACTGGTACCAATAGGGGTTCCTGGCATAACCATAGGTGCTATAGAATGCTTCGGCAGGGTTATACGTAGGATACGGTGGTTGCATCTCTATAGACCAGGGAGGGAAGATGGGTTTCGGTGTAGGAATATAGTTTCTACCTATATGTTGGCAATGAGCTATGATTTGATTCTGATGAACTTACCAATCTTCAAATGCTCTTTGTCTAGCATTTTCGTACTCCTGTGAAGCTATAAACCTTTGCATTTCTTGCATCTCATTTCCCCCTCCTACATTACCTTGATGTTGGTTTCTCTCAACCTGTGGATGTCTACCATGGTATGGTACTGCGGCGTTATTTCGCCTTTTCAAAACTTTCGCACCATGGTATACATTTAAACCTATAGTATCGCAGGGTTCTGGTTCTTCTACTAATAATCCCCCCGACTTATATCCACACCGAGATATTCACCAATCAAAGTAATAAAAATACCACCTCCTATTATGCTATGCGGTCTCATCCCCCGAACCATAGCTGATAAATAATAACCCACACAATACGGTATACTTACAGCGCTTTGTGGGTCTCGAATACACATATGGTAAAACAAATCCTGTTCATTTACCTTTTCCTTGTTCTTACCCCTTTGTGTAATTGAATTAGCTAAAAACCTATGAATCACTCTTAATTCGGCTCTATCTATATCCAAATAAGAGTAATTTCCCCCTTTGAAACGGTGATGGCTTGTCATTTGACTCCACACACCGTGTGTATCAAAATTTTCATCTATCTTTCTACCGTTTAGTATCAACCCTCTACAATCGGCAGATGCTAACTCCTCAGGCGTATATATACGTAAAGCCTGAGCCATGTCCAGTAAAGACATGTGGGGCATCGAACTGCCTAACAAAAATCTAATAAAAGAACGATCGGTTAAACTAGCTACCCGATCATTCAACTCTATACTACACAACAATTCTTCACACCATACTTTATATACAGGTCTACGCATGGTGAATAAACGTACCCAGTCATTAAAAGTAGAATTACCATACCTCTGTACAAGTAATTCCCTAATTGGCCCGGCCAATTCTACAGCTTCTAAGGGTCCCCATTCTATGACCCTCGGTACCTCAACAACCTTAGAATGAAGAGTATGCAAACCCCTTTGGTATTTTGGATAATCTATCCAAAGTCTGTCAAATCTCAGGTTCGGGTGCAACTCTTCCAAGTGCATATCAGAAAAGGTCATGACTGGATGAGGTATATCCTGCTTGTAGTAGTTATCCACCTCCTGTTGTTCCGCATTCTCATCAGGAGCATTGCGGGCTTGGGATGAAGATTCACCCCTTTCAGTCTGCAAAACACATCTAACACAATTTTTGTGCATCCAAATATGCATTAGTGTCAGCAAAATCATCAATCAAAATAATTACAATGACATGATCAATTTATATCAAACTTAAGCTTATTTTCATATTTTCATCAAATCTACACGTTTTCAAATAAGCATATACGAAAATGTTCGCCAAGTTCATAAGCATTCAACTCAAATAACATGTGAAAATAATCATTACTAGCAATTAAACAAGTTTCAAATGGCATTATCTTTCAAAAATCAAGTTCATGGATTTTAGACTTGAAAAAGTCCACTTTAATTCTCAAAATCATGTTTAGGCTCAAAGTTTGGATCATTTAACTACCTAGACATGTTACACTACTTAATTTAGCAACAATTCATGACAAAAATCGGCCATAACCTGTTTATATCAAAAAGCCCCAAATTTGCTCAAGAACACAAACCATAGATTACTCAAAATTTGAAGTTTAAGGCTTCTAATCATGTTAAACAGCATCAATCTAGGTTATACAAGCATAATACATAAACAATTTAAGCCTAATTACACTAAAAAGCATCAAAATCAAATTGGGGAAAAAATTGCTCAAGAACACTAATTTCGGATTAAATGGTGTTTAGGTGTAGAAATTTACCGTTTTTCTTGAGTAATTCCTAGATAGCATCCTTCTCAACATGATTTTAGTAAAAGATTTGGTGATTAACGGTTAAAAATTGTGATTTTGGGGGTGTTTTGGGTGCTTTTTCGCGCAGTATTTCGGGTTTATTTTGCAGGTTTGGTTTTGTGGTGTGTGGACTGATTAATTCGATCAGTTTATATTTTTTTTTTCTGGATTTCGGTCCTCCCGCGACTCGCGGTGTTTGGACACTTCAAACTCCGCGAGTCGCGGAGTTTGCTTTTTTTTTTTTTTTTATAATCTTTAACTTATAAAACAATTAAGCAATTAATTTTAAAAATTTTTTTTTCCTTGTTATTTAGGACGAGGTCGTTTCGGATCGATGTCCTAGTCCGTCCCTCGACAAAATTTTAAAATTTTTCTTTTTGTAGCGATTGTTTTAAAAGCTAAGATTTTTTTGGGTTTTTTTTATTGTTTTTGGCATACTTTAATTCAATAAGATTAAAAATAATGATAATAAAAGTTCTCGTCCCTCTCTCGGGTAAAGCAATTTCGGTTCAAAGACCTAGTCTTCAACTTACGACGAATTTTAAAAATCATATTTTTAACTTAATGAGATAAAGTAAATTTTTGTTTTTAAATTCACACAATTTAAATATAAAATTCAAAATTAATATTAAAAGTTCGCACCAAACTTAAAATTTAAAATGCATAAAATTAAAAAATTCATATTTTAAAAATTAAAAATTCACACCAAACTTAATTTAAAAATTCATATTATAAATTCACACCAAACTTATATTAATTTTTCAAATATTTACAATTTTAAATATATTGTTTTTACAAAGTTTACAATATTAATTTAAGATTTAAATATTAATTTTAAAAACATGGTAAAAATAAAATTAAAAATCTTTTTGGCTTTTTATCCCACTTTAATCAATCAAATATTATCAAAAATATGCGCCCCTCTTTTCGGTAAAGTAATTTCGGTTCCAAAACCTAATTTAACTCATGACGAATTTTTGAAATATTTTGGGTTGATTGATTAAAGATATTTATACCTTAAGAATAAACGTTAAATTTCGCAGTGATGTAATAAATTTTTGAATGATATCAATAATTTCGGTCGCCAAACCTAATTTTATTTAATACCAATTTAATACTTTATAGCGAACAAATTAGCGTTTATTATCAAAAGGTTAAAAATAAAAATAAAAACTATACAAACATACCTGTGAAATAGATTTCTTAGTTATATGATCTATCCCATTCATAAGATAGTCGGTTTAATTGGTTTTCCATAGCTACATAGGCGTAACCTCGAGCATTCAGTGTCTTTTCTTCTAAACATATGAACGGTCCGTCTCTGCATAAAGTAACAAATTCGGTATTTGAATAGGTTTGATTATTTGAACATTTACCTCCATGTGACCATTTTCCGCATTTGTGACATCGTTCTAGGTGTCGTGCTCTTCTTTTCGCTGCGGATTTTGATTTTCCTTTACCAAATTGTAATTTATTATCTTCGCATCTGGATTCTTTTCTAACTCCGTCCATTCTTTCTCTGATTACTGATACTAATTCACTCGGTAGTATGTCATTATTTCGTTTAGTGATCAAAGCATGTAGCATTAGACCATGGTTTAGTTCACAGGCAGTCTTCATTTTGTAAAAACCTAAAAAAAATAAAAATTCAGAATGGGGGGAGAAGACTAGTTCTTTAGGGTCTGCTAGGGAAAGACCATTCGGGTTCCATTTTCGAGAATCTACACGAAAACAGACAATCTAACTCTAACAGAAATACATATTATCCTTTAAAGACTTGATTCTCCCCACACTTACTTAGCTGTGGTGTCGAAATTGTGATTAACTTCGTTGTCGACTTCCATCGGACTATGTATGTAGTGTTTAACTCTGTGACCATTAACTTTAAATTCAATCCCATTTGAATTTATCAATTCTACTGTTCCGTATGGGAAAACTCTTTTGACTATGAATGGTCCAGACCATCTTGATTTCAATTTTCCAGGAAATAGCTTGAATCGTGAATTGAAAAGAAGAACTCTGTCTCCTTCTTTAAATTCTTTTGAACTTCTGATTCTTTTATCATGCCATTTCTTCGTTCTTTCTTTATAGATTAACGAATTTTCGTATGCTTCATGTCTTAATTCTTCTAATTCGTTTAGTTGACTTAATCGTAGACGTCCGGCTTCATGTAAATCAAGATTACATGTCTTCAAAGCCCAAAATGCTTTGTGTTCAATTTCTACTGGAAGATGACATGCTTTTCCATAAACAAGTCTAAAAGGTGTGGTTCTAATTGGAGTTTTGTAGGCTGTTCTAAAAGCCCAGAGTGCATCCTCCAATTTAATGGACCATTCCTTCGGATTTGATCCTACGGTTTTCTCTAGAATACGTTTTAAGGCTCGGTTGGTATTTTCAACTTGTCCACTTGTTTGTGGATGATATGCGGTGGAGATTTTATGAGTTACTCCATATCTTTTAAGAACTTTCTCAAGTTGATTATTACAGAAATGAGTACCCCGATCACTTATCAAAGCTTTCGGTGTTCCAAACCTTGCAAAAAGACGTTTTAAAAAGTTGACTACAACTCGTGCATCATTAGTTGGGAGAGCTTGTGCTTCCGCCCATTTAGATACATAATCAATGGCTACGAGTATATATAGATTATTATGAGATTTTGGAAATGGACCCATAAAGTCAATACCCCAAATGTCAAATACTTCACATACTTGGATGACATTTTGTGGCATTTCATCACGTTGACTTATTTTTCCGGCCCTTTGACAAGCATCACAGGATTTGCAAAGAAGGTGTGCATCTTTGTAAATTGTAGGCCAATAGAATCCAGCATCATAAACTTTTCTTGCTGTTAGTTGAGGCCTATAATGCCCTCCTGTTGGTCCTGTGTGACAATGGTTTAATATTTTACTAGCTTCATCTCCAAATACACATCGGCGTATTATTCCATCGGGACAACTTTTAAACAGATGTGGATCTTCCCAGAAATAGTGTTTTATATCACTGAAGAATTTCTTTCGTCTTTGGTACGATAATTCTTTTTCAAGGAATCCACAAACTAAGTAGTTTGCATAGTCTGCAAATCATGGGATTTCTTTATAATCTATCTTTAATAGATATTCATCAGGAAAGTTGTCTTGTATGGCCGATTCATTTAGAACTTCTAACTCAGGATTTTCAAGACGAGAAAGATGATCAGCGGCGAGATTTTCTGCTCCTCTTTTATCTCGGATTTCAATATCAAACTCTTGTAAGAGTAAGATCCAACGGATTAATCTTGGTTTAGCATCTTGTTTCGAAAATAGGTATCTAAGAGCAGAATGGTCGGTATAGACCACCGTTTTTGCTAGAACGAGATATGATCGAAATTTTTCAAAAGCAAAGACAATAACAAGGAGTTCTTTTTTAGTAGTTGTATAGTTCGTTTATGCTCCTTGTAACGTCTTACTAGCATAATATATAGGTTGAAATCGTTTTTCAATCCTTTGTCCTAAAACGGCTCCCATTGCAAAATTACTTGCATCGCACATTAGTTCAAATGGTAGATTCCAATTTGGTGTTATCATGATCGGTGCATTAGTGAGTTTCTCTTTAAGAATATTAAAAGATTTGATACACTCATCTGAAAAGATGAATGGAGCATCCTTTTCTAGGAGTTTTTTCATAGGAGTGGCAATTTTAGAAAAATCTTTTATGAAACGTCGGTAAAAACCGGCATGCCCTAGAAAACTCCTAAATCCTCTAACATTGGTGGGATGTGGAAGTTTAGCAATTACATCTACTTTAGCTCTATCCACTTCAATTCCTTCTTTTGAAATTTTATGACCAAGAACGATGCCTTCTTTAACCATGAAATGGCATTTCTCCCAATTAAGAACTAGATTTGATTGTTCGCATCTAAGAAGCATTCGTTCCAGATTAACTAGACATGATTCAAATGTATCACCGAAGACTGAAAAGTCATCCATGAAAACTTCCATGCATTCTTCTATCATGTCGTGAAAAATCACCATCATGCACCTTTGGAAGGTTGCTGGGGCGTTGCAAAGTCCAAATGGCATGCGTTTGTAAGCAAAAGTACCATAAGGGCACGTGAATGTGGTTTTCTCTTGGTCCTCGGGTGCTATTGGAATTTGAAAATATCCGGAAAATCCATCTAGGAAACAATAGTAACTATTTCCGGCTAATCTTTCCAACATTTGATCAATGAAAGGTAAGGGAAAGTGATCTTTTCTGGTGGCGTCATTTAATTTTCTATAATCAATACATACACGCCATTCTGTTACAGTCCTAGTAGGAATAAGCTCATTTTTCTCATTTGTAATGACAGTCATGCCACCCTTCTTTGGCACGCATTGAACAGGGCTTACCCATGGACTATCAGAGATTGGATAAATTAGACCTGCATCTAGCAGTTTAATAATCTCTTTCTTAACTACATCTTGCATATTAGGATTTAGTCTTCGTTGGCGTTGCACATACGTTTTATGACCTTCTTCCATAAGGATTTTATGAGTGCAATACGAAGGACTTATTCCTTTAATATCATGAATTTTCCATGCAATGGCTGGTTTATGAGCTTTCAACACAGAAATGAGTTGTGATTTCTCATTTTCAGTAAGAGAAGACGATATTATTACAGGTAATTCAGATTCACCATGTAAATAAGCGTATTCCAAATGGTTTGGAAGTGGCTTTAATTCTAATTTCGGTGGTTCTTCTATCGATGATTTATATCGATATCTGTCTTCTTCTTTTAGCATTTGAATTTCTTCTGTTGTTGGTTCATATCCATTAGCTATAAGTGTAGCTAATGTTTCAGCTTCATCAATTGGTTCATTACCTTCTCCTAAAGAACATTCTCCTGTTCCTTGTAATTCTGGAAATTCTTCTAATAAGTCTGCATGTGCATCTATAGTTTGAATATAATAACATGTATCATCTGCAGATTGTGGTTGTTGCATTGCTCTATCAACTGAAAAGGTAACACTCTCATCCTCTATACTTAGGGTCAATTTCTTACCGAACACGTCTATCATTGCTTTAACCGTGTTTAAGAATGGTCTTCCTAATATGAGAGGAACTTGAGAATCTTCTTCCATGTCCAGAACAACAAAATCTACTGGAAATACTAAAGTACCAACTTTAACTAGCATGTTCTCCATTATCCCTCTAGGATATTTTATTGATCTATCGGCTAGTTGTATGCTTATTCTGGTTGGTTTCAATTCTCCAAGGTCTAGTTTAGCGTACAGTGAATATGGCATTAAATTTATACTAGCACCTAAATCTGCCAATGCTTCTATTGAACTAAGACTACCCAGAAAACATGGAATTGTGAAACTTCCTGGATCAGATAGTTTTTCTGGTATCTTATTCAACAGCACTGCTGAACAATTAGCATTCATAGTAACAGCCGAGAGTTCTTCCATTTTCTTTCTATTTGAGATTAGATCTTTCAATAATTTAGCATATCTAGGCATTCCTGAAATCACATCAATGAAAGAAAGATTTACATTTATCTGTTTAAACATATCCAAGAATTTGGATTGCTCGGCTTCAAGTTTCTCTTTCTTCATTTTACTCGGGTAAGGAAGTGGTGGTTGGTATGGTTTAACATAAGGTTTATCCTTAGCTGTGTTATCTTCATTAACCTTTTCAACTACCGGTTCTTTTTCCTTATCTTGATCAGGTTGTGGTTCTTGTGGAGTAGGAATAGTTTCATCAGAAGTTACAGGTATTTCCGGTGGTTTAAGTGTTGTACCACTTCTTGTGGTAATGGCTTTAGCTGTTTCATTCTGGGGGTTAGCATTTGTATCACTAGGTAGACTTCCCGGTTTTCTTTCACCTATTAACCTTGCTAGGTTACTCACTTCTTGTTCCAGATTTTGAATAGAAGCTTGTTGATTTCTAAATGCTTGAGCATTTTGTTCATTGGTTTGTTTTTGAGATGTGAAAAACTGCGTTTGAGTTTCAACTAGCTTCGTCATCATATCTTCTAAATTCGGTTTTTTATCATCGGTTTGTTGTGGTGGTTTGTTTTGAAAATTAGGTCTTTGCTGATTGTAAGTATTATTGGATACTTGTTGATTGCTAGGACCTTGTTGGTTGTTGTATGGAATATTTCGGTTATAATTCTGGTTTTGATTGTAAATTGGTCTTGGCGGTTGATAATTATTCTGATAATTATTTCCAGTCCTTTGGTTTATGTATGAAATATTCTCTCTTTGTTCCATTGTTAATTCAATACTGAGACAATCTTTTGTCAAATGTGGTCCTCTACACTGCTCACAACTAATTCGTATTGAGTGAATATCTTTAGTCATCTTTTCCATTCGTCTCTCCACAGCATCTATCTTTGCGGAAATGGAATCTAAGTCATGGCTAGAATCGGCTCTAGCTGCTTTAGATGATCTAACGATGTCTTTTTTTGGTGCCACTCATGTGAGTGGGAAGCAGTGTTATCAATAATTTTGTAAGCATCAGTTTCGGTTTTCTTCATAATAGAACCACCAGCTGCTATATCTATGTCTTTCCTTGTAGTGATGTCGCATCCTTGGTAGAATATTTGTACTATTTGACAGGTGTCTAAACCATGTTGCGGACATCCTCTTAATAACTTTCCATATCTTGTCCACGCCTCATATAGAGTTTCATTTGGTTTCTGTGTAAACGTAACAATTTCTGCTTGAAGTCTTACGGCTTTAGATGCAGGAAAGAATTGTTTAAGAAATTTGTCAACTAAAACATCCCATGTATCGATCGCCCCTTCAGGTAACGATTCCAACCAATCTTTGGCTTCTCCCTTTAAAGTCCAGGAAAATAACATGAGATATATCTGTTCATCCTCCACTTCCTGGATTTTAAATAGTGTGCAGATCCTATTAAAGGTACGTAGATGTTCATTTGGATCTTCCTTCGGTGCACCACTAAATTGGCATTGATTAGTCACCATGTGTAGAATTTGTCCTTTGATTTCATAATCTGGCGCATTAATGTCTGGATGAGTAATTGTGTGACCTTGGCCAGTGCGTTTAGCTCTCATTCAGTCTTTCATACTTAAAGGTTCTAGATTCTCCATAATTGAATTTGTTGAGTCGGAATCACTAGAGGATTCTGATTTAATGGTTCGTTCCTCAACAATCTCTGTTTGAATGATTGGTGGTTCCGGAGGAAAGTTTAATGGTTCAGGATCTACGAACCGTTCCTGAATATTCTCCGGATTCTCAATTGTGAGGTCGGGTTCAAAAAATGGATTATCGGAAATTTGAACTGAAGTACTTGGTCGACTGGATGACGATTCTAAAGAAAAATCAACGGCGGTTATATTTGCTAAATGTCTTGATCTAGTTACAGGTGGTGAACGTACAAAAGGTGGTGATCGTCTTGCTCGGTGCATTCACTAAATATCCTATTAGTTTTTAAAAGGAAAGAAAAATTATAATAAGTTATCCAATTAATAGACTTTTCTGATTGTGCCCACGTTTCGAATAGTCAAAAGATGCAGCAGAGGGGCAGGATTCGTTTGGTCTCAATATAATTGAGGACTGTTTGGCTCCAATAACCCGGTCCACGTACAAATCCAACTATTACTACGAACCAGAAAATTTTGATGTCTATCAATTTAACCACTTAAAATAAATTTTTGTAATTTTAAGAAAATTAGATAAGAAGTAGAATAAAAATCTATGTCCTAAAAACTAGAATAGCGAGAAATAAGAAAGAAAAAGAGCTCGTCGAAAAAGGTCGAAAAAGAAAAATAGTTGAAAAATAAAAGGTGACGGAAAAATAAAAGAAACTTATAAAACTTAAAAACACTTGACTAACCTAACCTTATTACTACAACTAACTTAAAATTATAATCGCAAATTGAGATTACTAATTGGAATGATAATTGGTACATAGTAAAATGTGTCTAAAAATATTAAAGCTTATAGGAAAAACTATATCCCAAATGCAAATAACTTAAAAAGAAACTAAAACTTAAAAAGGCGTCGCAAAATTCTAAAGCACCTAAATCTTATTCTAAAGAAAAAGCACTTAAGGAATTCTACGGCAAAGCCTAAAAATCTAGAAGTAAAAATAACTATGGCAAAAACTAAGTTTAAAACTAAATATGAGCTAAAAATACAAATATTACGCTAAAACGATTAAAAAGGGATAAAATATAAAAATATACAAAAAGTTGTAAAAAGTACAATTTTTATAAAAATATTATTTTTATATTATTTTATAAAAGTATTAATTTAAATATATAAATAAAACTAATTAAAACTTAATATAACTAAATAATTAAAATTAAATATTAATTTAATTAAAGCCTAAATCTTAATTAATTAATAATAATAATTATTACTCCGTATTAATTGCAGTTATGGTTTCTGGCAGGCGTGTCAGAAAAAGCTCCGCGAGTTGCGGTATATCAGGCAGAAAACCCCGCGAGTCGCGGGGTTCAGAAATTCAACTCTGAAACAGTTTAAAATTTACGCGTTTTTTTTTTGTTTTTAATTTTTTTCTGTTTATATAAAAAAAAATATGTGTATAATAAAAACTTATATTTAAAACTTAAATAAAAATAGAATTACTTTATAATTTTATAAATAAAAATCTTAAAACTAGATTTATATATATTTTTTTTTATATGTTTTTAAATAAAAACAAAATACTTAAATAAAACTTATATAAAAATAAAGAAACTTTATAAAACTTAAATATTTAACAAAATCTTAAAAATACTTAAATTTTTTTTTTATATTAGCGTTGCGCTTCCGGCTTTTAAGAGGTTCCCTGGCAGCGGCGCCAAAAATACTTGGTGTTTTAGCAGAGTAGTATATAAAATAACTTATATTTTTACAGAAAATACTATTAAATACGATACAATTTTACACAAGATATTTATTTATTTATAGAATGGATATACTTAAACCTTGCTACAACACTTATAGGCAGTGTACCTAATCGTACAGTAGTGTAGTTTTTAGTAAGTCCGGTTCGTTCCACAGGGAATCTTTTTAAACAAAGCTTAACGCTATATTAGTTTACTTTTATAAAAATACAAATATATATATATATATAAGTAATATTATTATTATAAAGGGGGGTTTTTACCGTTTAATGACCGGTTTGTCGATTTTAAAACTTTAGTCGCAGTTAAAACCAAATGTAAAATATTAAAAATAAATACAAGACTTAAATTAAAGCATAAAGTAAATAACGATAATGAAATTGCGATTAATAAAAGTGCGATAAAAAAAACTTGCGATAATTAAAAGTGCAATTAAATACAATAACAATAAATAAAAATCCGATAATTAGAAGTGCAATTAAATATAAAATAAAGGAAATTAAATATGAAATAAAAGAATTATGCTTATTTAAGCTTCCGTAACCATGATGTTTGACGTGTTGATTTTAGTTTTATGCCTATGGGTTAATTGTCCTTTGTCCTGGATTATTTAATATGCCCGTCTGGTTTTTGTCCATAACAGTCCATCGGTCATAAATTTAAAATGCGAGTGTCCTCGTCAAATTATCCTTATATCCGAAGTCAAATATTCCAACTAATTGGGGACTTAAACTGTAACAAGGTTTTAATACTTTGTTTAATAATTACACCAGGATGTCGACTGCGTGTAACCCAAGGTTTTAATACTTTGTTATCAATTATGCCAAGTGTCCTTGTACATAATTTCACCCCTGTTTTAATAATTCTAGTGGCTATTAATCCATTCCCGTGTCCGGTTAAATGAACGATTATTCGTACATATAAATATCCCGCCCATCGTGTCCAATCGAGTGTATATGGTTATTTATAGGGACGCCCAATTGTAAATCTTTATATTAACATTAAAAAACTATCATTTAGTTAAACAAATATAAAGCCCATTAATAGCTCATAGTCTAATTTCCACAAGTGTCGTTCTTTTGTCCAAACCCCAATTATGGTACAAAGCCCAATTACCCAATTTTAGTAATTAGCCCAACATCATGATTACTTTGTTTTAAATAAGCATAATAATAACTTAGCTACGAGACATTAATGTAAAAAGGTTGAACATAACTTACAATGATTAAAAATAGCGTAGCGTTACACGGACAGAATTTTGACTTACACCCTTACAACATTCGCTAACATACCCTTATTATTAGAATTATAATTATAATTAAAATTAAAATATAAATTATAAATATATATATATATATATATATATATATATATATATATATATATATATATATATATTTATATATATATATATATATATATATATATTTTACGTATGAATGAGGAGAAGAAGAAAAGGATGATGAAAAAATGCTCAGAATTCGGTTGGATTTATAGGGAGTTTCAAAACTTGGGGCTCCGTGACTCGCGGCATTTTTGGCCTTCAAACTCCGCGAGTCGCGGAGATTGAAATTACAGCTCAGACCAGTTTGGAGTCTTTCTTGCCGACGGTTTTTATTATTTATTATAATATATAAATAATTATAAGAATTATTTAAATATTATATTATATTTATGTGCATAGTTGACTTGTAATTTTTAGTCCGTTGCGTCGAGCGTTGAGAGTTGACTCTGGTCCCGGTTCCGGATTTTCGAACATCCTTGCGTACAATTTAATATCTTGTACTTTACGTTTTGAATCTTGTACTCTTGTAATTTCGAGACGTTTCTTATCAATAATTGGAACCTCTTTGATTGTCTTTTGTACTTTTGAACTTTTTGGTCGTTTGCGTCTTCAATTCGTCGAATCTGTCTTTTGTCTTCACCTTTTATTATTTAAACGAATATCACTTGTAAATAGAACAATTGCAACTAAAAGCTTGTCTTTCTTGAGGAATAATTCTATGAAATATATGTTCGTTTTTAGCATTATCAGGAAGAAACAATGCACTCTTAGTCAACCGATCAACTATTACCCAGATTGTATTAATTTGGGTTCTCGCTGTCTTTGGTAGCTTTGTAATGAAATCCATGGTAATGTGCTCCCACTTCCACTTCGGAATTTCTAACGGTTGCTACATACCATACGGCTTTTGGTGCTCGGCCTTAACTTGCAAATACGTAACACATTGTTCAACATACTTAACCACGTCATGTTTCATTCCGAGCCACCAATACTCCTTCTTCAAATCAAGGTACATCTTTGTCGTACCCGGATGAATGGAATATTTTGACTTATGTGCTTCATCAGGTAGCACTTGTCGGTAACCACCCATCTTAGGCACCCACACTCTACCTTGAAAAGACAACAAACTATGCGGGCCTAAAGTAATAGACTCCGTTTGCCCCATAATTCGCTATTAATGCTTGTTGTTAACGAAAGCTTCAATTTGGATCTCCCCAAGCTTTACAAGGAAATCATAGTAATAGTTGATAATGCTAAAAACGAACATATATTTCATAGCATTATTCCTCAAGAAAGACAAGCTTTTAGTTGCAATTGTTCTATTTACAAGTGATATTCGTTTAAATATTAAAAGGTGGAGACAAAAGACAGATTCGACAAATTGAAGACGCAAACGACCAAAAAGCTCAAAAGTACAAAAGACAATCAAAGAGGTTCCAATTATTGATAAGAAACGTCTCGAAATTACAAGAGTACAAGATTCAAAACGCAAAGTACAAGATATTAAATTGTACGCAAGGACGTTCGAAAATCCGGAACCGGGACCAGAGTCAACTCTCAACGCTCGACGCAACGGACTAAAAATTACAAGTTAACTATGTATATAAATATAATATAATATTTAAATAATTCTTATAATTATTTATATATATATATTATATTTATATAATAAACCGTCAGCAAAGAAGATCCAAACTTGTGTGAGCTGTAAATGCAAACTCCGCGAGTTGCGGAGTTTGTAGTGAAAAAATACCGCGACTCGCCGAGCCTCCCTGGAAAAAAACGCCTATAAAAGCCAACGCATTTTGATCTTTTTTAATCATCTTTTTCCTTCTTCATCATACGTAAATTATATATATATATATATATATATATATATATATATATATATATATATATATATATATATATATATATATATATATATATATATATTTATATTTTTAATTTTGATTTTAATTTCTAATAATAAGGGTATGTTAGCGAATGTTGTAAGGGTGTAAGTCGAAATTCTGTCCGTGTATCGCTACGCTATTTTTAATCATTGTAAGTTATGTTCAACCTTTTTACATTAATGTCTCGTAGCTAAGTTATTATTATGCTTATTTAATCCGAAATAATCATGATGTTGGGCTAAAAATATTAAAATTGGGTAATTGGGCTTTGTACCATAATTGGGGTTTGGACAAAAGAACGACACTCGTGGAAATTAGACTATGGGCTATTAATGGGCTTTATATTTGTTTAACTAAATGAAAGTTTGTTAATTTTAATATAAAGATTTACAATTGAACGTCCCTATAAATAATCATATACACTCGATCGGACACGATGGGTGGGGTATTTATATGTACGAATAATCGTTCATTTAACCGGACACGGGAATGGATTAATAGTCACTAGAATTATTAAAACAGGGGTGAAATTATGTACAAAGACACTTGGCATAATTGATAACAAAGTATTAAAACCTTGGGTTACACGCAGTCGATAACCTGGTGTAATTATTAAACAAAGTATTAAAACCTCATTACAGTTTAAGTCCCCAATTAGTTGGAATATTTAACTTCGGGTATAAGGATAATTTGACGAGGACACTCGCACTTTATATTTATGACTGATGGACTGTTATGGACAAAAACCAGATCGACATATTAAATAATCCAGGACAAAGGACAATTAACCCATGGGCATAAAACTAAAATCAACACGTCAAACATCATGATTACGGAAGTTTAAATAAGCATAATTCTTTTATTTCATATTTAATTTCCTTTATTTTATATTTAATTGCACTTTTAATTATCGCACTTTTATTTATTGTTATTGTATTTAATTGCACTTTTAATTATCGCACTTTTTAATTATCGCAATTTTATTTCATCGCACTTTTATTTATCGCAATTTCATTATCGTTATTTACTTTACGCTTTAAATTTAGTCTTTTATTTATTTATTATTTTACATTAGGTTTTAACTGCGACTAAAGTTTTAAAATCGACAAACCGGTCATTAAACGGTAAAAAACACCCCTTTTATAATAATAATATTACTTATATATATATTTGTATTTTTATAAATTAAACTAATATAGCGTTAAGCTTTGTTTAAAAAGATTCTCTGCGGAACGAACTGGACTTACTAAAAACTACACTACTGTACGATTAGGTACACTGCCTATAAGTGTTGTAGCAAGGTTTAAGTATATCCATTCTATAAATAAATAAATATCTTGTGTAAAATTGTATCGTATTTAATAGTTTTTCCTAGTAAAAAAATAAAGCTATTTCATATACACCTCGCATAACATCAAGTATTTTTGGCGCCGCTGCCGGGGATTCGAAATCTAGGTTAAAAGCCGGAAGCGCAACGCTAAATAAAAAAAAGATTTTTATTTTTAGTTTACTTTTATAAAAAATACGCTTTTGTAAAAATACGTTTTAAATATTCAAAAATATAAAAAGAAAAACAAAAATAAAAATATTTTTAAGAGTTTGTTAAATTTTTAAGTTTTATAAAGTTTCTTTATTTTTATTTTATAAAAATATAAGTCTTATTTAAATATTTTGTTTTTATTTAAAATATATAAAAAAAAACCGAAAAAATATATATATATAAATCTATTTTTAAGATTTTTATAAAATTATAAAGTATTTCTATTTTTATTTTAGCTTTTAAAACATAAGTTTTTATTTAATTTATATAAATATTTTATTTAATTATTAAAACAGAAAATAAAAAAAAATAAATTAAAAAAAACCGAAACCCGTCGAAACTTGACCTGTTTCTGAACTGAAACTGTACCCTCCGCGACCCGCGGAGTTTTTGAACTGGGTTCACCGCGACTCGCGGAGCCACCCTGACACGCGTGTCCAGAACCCTAATCTGCATTTAATACGGAGTAATTAATTATTATTATTATTTTAACCCTAATTAGTTTTATTATTATTATAATTTAGTTTAAGTTTTTAATTAATATTAATTAGTTTAAGTTATAATTTAATTAGTATAATTAATTATAATTAGTTTTAATATATATAAAAATTAAGGCTTTTATAAAATAATATAAAAATAATATTTTTATAAAAATTGTACTTTTTACAACTTTTAGTATATTTTTATATTTTGTCCCTTTTAATTGTTTTAGCGTAATTTTTTATATTTTTCGCTCATATTTTGTTTTAAGTTATAGTTTTTGCCATAATTATTTTTATTTCTAGAATTTTAGGCTTTGCCGTAAAATCCCTTAAGTGCTTTTTCTTTAGACTAAGATTTAGGTGCTTTAGAATTTTGCGACACCTTTTTAAGTTTTAGAACCTTTTTAAGATATTGCCATTTGGGATATAGTTTTTCTTGTAAGCTTTTATATTTTTAGACGCAACTTTTAATTTTTAGTTTTTAATTCCTTTTTAAGTTTCAACGCGCTACTTTCTTATTTTTATTTTTCGACACCTTTTACCTATGTATCAATTATCACTCCAATTAGTAATCTAATTTACAATTTTAATTTTAAGTTAGTGATAGTAATAAGGTTGGGTTAGACGAGTGTTTTAAAGTCTTATAAGTCGCTCTTTTTCTTTCTTATTTTTCGACACCTTTTATTTTTCAACCCTTTTCTTTTTCGACCTTTTTTGACGCGCTCTTTTTCTTTCTTATTTCTCGCAATTCCAGTTTTAGGACATAGATTTTTATTCTACTTCTTATCTAAATTTCTTAAAATTACGAAAATTTATTTTAAGTGGTTAAATTGATAGACATCAAAATTTTCTAGTTCGTAGTAATAGTTGGATTTGTACGTGGACCAGGTTATTGGAGCCAAACAGTACTAAATTATATTGAGACCAAACGAATCCTGCCCCTCTGCTGCATCTTTTGGCTATTCGAAACGTGGGCAAAATCAGAAAAGTCTATTAATTGGATAACTTATATAATTTTTCTTTCCTTTTAAAAACTAATTGGATATTCAGTGAATGCACCGAGCAAGACGTTCACCACCTTTTGTACGTTCACCACCTGTAACTCAATCAAGACATCTAGCAAATATTGCCGCCGTTGATTTTTCTTTAGAATCGTCATCCAGTCGACCAAGTACTCCAATTCAAATTTCTGATAATCCATTTTTTGAACCCGACCTCACAATTGAGAATCCGGAGAATATTCAGGGACGATTCATAGATCCTGAACCATTAATTTTTCCTCCGGAACCACCAATTATTCAAACAGAGATTGTTGAGGAACGAACCATTAAATCAGAATCCTCTAGTGATTCAGATTCAACAAATTCAATTATGGAGAATCTGGAACCTCTAAGTATGGAAGACCGAATGAGAGCTAAACGCACTGGCTAAGGTCACGCAATTACTCATCCTGACATTAATGCGCCAGATTATGAAATCAAAGGACAAATTCTACACATGGTGACTAATCAATGTCAATTTAGTGGTGCACCGAAGGAAGATCCAAATGAACATCTTCGTACCTTTAATAGGATCTGCGCACTATTTAAAATAAGAGAAGTGGAGGATGAACAGATATATCTCATGTTATTTCCCTGGACTTTAAAGGGAGAAGCCAAAGATTGGTTGGAATCGTTACCTGAAGGGGCGATCGATACATGGGACGTTTTAGTTGAAAAATTTCTTAAACAATTCTTTCCTGCATCTAAAGCCGTGAGACTTCAAAGAGAAATTGTTACATTCACGCAAAAGCCAAATGAAACTCTATATGAAGCGTGGACCAGATTTGGAAAGTTATTGAGAGGATGTCCGCAACATGGTTTAGACACCTGTCAAATAGTACAAATATTCTACCAAGGATGCGACATCACTATAAGAAAAGACATCGATATAGCAGCTGGTGGTTCCATTATGAAGAAAACCGCAACTGACGCTTATAAAATTATTGATAACACTGCTTCCCACTCACATGAGTGGCATCAAGAAAAAGATATCGTTAGATCATCTAAAGCAGCTAGAGCCGATTCTAGCCATGACTTTGATTCCATTTCTGCAAAGATAGATGCTGTCGAGAGACGAATGGAAAAGATGACTAAGGATATACACTCAATACGAATTAGTTGTGAGCAGTGTGGAGGACCACATTTGACAAAAGATTGTCTCAGTATTGAACTAACAATGGAACAAAGAGAGAATATTTCATACATAAACCAAAGGCCTGGAAATAATTATCAGAATAATTATCAACCGCCAAGACCAATTTACAATCAAAACCAGAATTATAACCGAAATATTCCATACAACAACCAACAAGGTCCTAGCAATCAACAAGTATCCAATAATACTTACAATCAGTAAAGACCTAATTTTCAAAACAAACCACCACAAACCGATGATAAAAAGCCAAATTTAGAAGATATGATGACGAAGCTAGTTGAAACTCAAACGCAGTTTTTCACATCTCAGAAACAAACCAATGAACAAAATGCTCAAGCATTTAGAAATCAACAAGCTTCTATTCAAAATTTGGAACAAGAAGTAAGTAACCTAGCAAGGTTAATAGGTGAAAGAAAACCGGAAAGTTTACCTATTGATACAAATGCTAACCCCCGGAATGAAACAGCTAAACCCATTACCACAAGGAGTGGTATTACACTTAAACCACCTGAAATACCTGTAATTTCAGATGAAGTTATTCCTACTCCACAAGAACCACAACCTGAACAAGATAAGGAAAAAGAACCGGTAGTTGAAAAGGTTAATGAAGATAACACAGTTAAGGCTAAACCTTATGTTAAACCATACCAACCACCACTTCCTTACCCGAGTAAAATGAAAAAAGAGAAATTTGAAGCCGAGCAATCCAAATTCTTGGATATGTTTAAACAGATAAATGTAAATCTTCCTTTCATTGATGTAATTTCAGGAATGCCTAGATATGCTAAATTTCTGAAAGATTTAATCACAAATAGAAAAAAAATGGAAGAACTCTCGGCCGTTACTATGAATGCTAATTTTTCAACAGTGCTGTTGAATAAGATACCAGAAAAATTATTTGATCCAGGAAGTTTCACAATTCCATGTTTTCTGGGTAGTCTTAGTTCAATAGAAGCATTGGCAGACTTAGGTGCTAGTATAAATTTAATGCCGTATTCACTATACACTAAACTAGACCTAGGAGAATTGATGTAGTGACCCGAACTTTTTCATGTTTATATATATATTAAATGAAATTTTTATTTACATGATTAAGTGTTTCCAACATGTTAAGCAATCAAACTTGTTAAGACTTGATTAATTGAAATAGGTTTCATATAGACAATTGACCACCCAAGTTGACCGGTGATTCACGAACGTTAAAACTTGTAAAAAAACTATACGATGACATATATATGGTTATATATATAGTTAACATGATTTTATTATAAGTATGTATCTCATTAGGTATTTTAACAATGAGTTATATACATAAAAATGAGACTATTAATTTAAGAAACTCGAAAACGATATATATAACGATTATCGTTATAACAACGTCTTACTAGGTACATATGAATCATATTAAGATATTGATACACTTGGTTAATTATGTTAAATGATAAGTAAATATATTATTAAGTGTATTAACAATGAAATACATATGTAAAAATAAGACTACTAACTTAATGATTTCGAAACGAGACATATATGTAACGATTATCGTTGTAACGACATTTAACCGTATATATATCATACTAAGATATATTATATATCATAATATCATGATAATATAACAATTTAACATCTCATTTGTTATAATAAATAATGGGTTAACAACATTCAACAAGATCGTTAACCTAAAGGTTTCAAAACAACATTTACATGTAACGACTAACGATGACTTAACGACTCAGTTAAAATGTATATACATGTAGTGTTTTAATATGTATTCATACACTTTTGAAAGAATTTAAGACACTTATCAAAATACTTCTACTTAACAAAAATGCTTACAATTACATCCTCGTTCAGTTTCATCAACAATTCTACTCGTATGCACCCGTATTCGTACTCGTACAATACACAGCTTTTAGATGTATGTACTATTGGTATATACACTCCAATGATCAGCTCTTAGCAGCCCATGTGAGTCACCTAACACATGTGTGAACCATCATTTGGCAACTAGCATGAAATATCTCATAAAATTACAAAAATATGAGTAATCATTCATGACTTATTTACATGAAAACAAAATTACATATCCTTTATATCTAATCCATACACCCACGACCAAAAACACCTACAAACACTTTCATTCTTCAATTTTCTTCATCTAATTGATCTCTCTCAAGTTCTATCTTCAAGTTCTAAGTGTTCTTCATAAATTCCAAAAGTTCTAGTTTCATAAAATCAAGAATACTTCCAAGATTGCAACTTTACTTCCAAGTTTTCTAAATCGATTCCAAGTAATCATCCAAGATCAAGAAACCTTTGTTACTTACAGTAGGTTATCTTATTAATACAAGGTAATAATCATATTCAAACTTTAATTCAATTTCTATAACTATAACAATCTTATTTCGAGTGGAAATCTTACTTGAAATTGTTTTCGTGTCATGATTCTGCTTCAAGAACTTTCAAGCCATCCAAGGATCCTTTGAAGCTAGATCTATTTTTCTCATTTCCAGTAGGTTTATCCAAGGAACTTGAGGTAGTAATGATGTTCATAACATCATTCTATTCATACATATAAAGCTATCTTATTCGAAGGTTTAAACTTGTAATCACTAGAACATAGTTTTGTTAATTCTAAACTTGTTCGCAAATAAAAGTTAATCCTACTAACTTGACTTTTAAAATCAACTAAACACATGTTCTATATCTATATGATATTCTAACTTAATGATTTAAAACCTGGAAACACGAAAAACACCGTAAAACCGGATTTACGCCGTCGTAGTAACACTGCGGGCTGTTTTGGGTTAGTTAATTAAAAACTATGATAAAATTTGATTTAAAAGTTGTTATTCTGGGAAAATAATTTTTATTATGAACATGAAACTATATCCAAAAATTATGGTTAAACTCAAAGTGAAAGTATGTTTTCTAAAATGGTAATCTAGACATCGTTCTTTCGACTGAAATGACCACCTTTACAAAAACGACTTGTAACTTATTTTTCCGGCTATAAACCTATACTTTTTCTGTTTAGATTCATAAAATAGAGTTCAATATGAAACCATAGCAATTTGATTCACTCAAAACGGATTTAAAATGAAGAAGTTATGGGTAAAACAAGATTGGATAATTTTTCTCATTTTAGCTACGTGAAATTGGTAACAAATCTATTCCAACCATAACTTAATCAACTTGTATTGTATATTATGTAATCTAGAGATACCATAGACATGTATACAATATTTCGACCTATCATGTCGACACATCTATATATATTTCGGAACAACCATAGACACTCTATATGTGAATGTTGGAGTTAGCTATACAGGGTTGAGGTTGATTCCAAAATATATATAGTTTGAGTTGTGATCAATACTGAGATACGTATACACTGGGTCGTGGATTGATTCAAGATAATATTTATCGATTTATTTCTGTACATCTAACTGTGGACAACTAGTTGTAAGTTACTAACGAGGACAGCTGACTTAATAAACTTAAAACATCAAAATATATTAAAAGTGTTGTAAATATATTTTGAACATACTTTGATATATATGTATATATTGTTATAGGTTCGTGAATCAACCAGTGGCCAAGTCTTACTTCCCGACGAAGTAAAAATCTGTGAAAGTGAGTTATAGTCTCACTTTTAAAATCTAATATTTTTGGGATGAGAATACATGTAGGTTTTATAAATGATTTACAAAATAGACACAAGTACGTGAAACTACATTCTATGGTTGAATTATCGAAATCGAATATGCCCCTTTTTATTAAGTCTGGTAATCTAAGAATTAGGGAACAGACACCCTAATTGACGCGAATCCTAAAGATAGATCTATTGGGCCTAACAAACCCCATCCAAAGTACCGGATGCTTTAGTACTTTGAAATTTATATCATATTCGAAGGGTGTCCCGGAATGATGGGGATATTCTTATATATGCATCTTGTTAATGTCGGTTACCAGGTGTTCACCATATGAATGATTTTTATCTCTATGTATGGGATGTGTATTGAAATATGAAATCTTGTGGTCTATTGTTACGATTTAATATATATAGGTTAAACCTATAACTCACCAACATTTTTGTTGACGTTTAAAGCATGTTTATTCTCAGGTGAATACTAAGAGCTTCCGCTGTTGCATACTAAAATAAGGACAAGATTTGGAGTCCATGTTTGTATGATATTGTGTAAAAACTGCATTCAAGAAACTGATTTCGATGTAACATATTTGTATTGTAAACCATTATGTAATGGTCGTGTGTAAACAGGATATTTTAGATTATCATTATTTGATAATCTACGTAAAGCTTTTTAAACCTTTATTTATGAAATAAAGGTTATGGTTTGTTTTAAAAATGAATGCAGTCTTTGAAAAACGTCTCATATAGAGGTCAAAACCTCACAACGAAATCAATTAATATGGAACGTTTTTAATCAATAAGAACGGGACATTTCAGTTGGTATCCGAGCGTTGGTCTTAGAGAACCAGAAAATTTGCATTAGTGTGTCTTATCGAGTTTGTTAGGATGCATTAGTGAGTCTGGACTTCGACCGTGTTTTCTTTAAAAATGATTGCTTAACATTTTTGTTGGAAACTATATATGATTAACATGTATATATTATGTGATATATTAATCTCTTAACATGTTTGATATTGTGTGATAGATGTCTACCTCTAGCACAAATCCCATTGACTCACTTAATAATAACGAAGAGTCGAATATATATTGGACTGATTCACAAGTTCCCGAAGAGGAACCGGAAGAAGAATCAGAACCGGAAGAAGAATCAGAACCGGAAGAGGAGGAACCGGAGGAGGAAATAGAACCGGTGGGGGAAATAATAAAACGATTAAGTAAAAGAAAATCCTCAACCAACCGACCAAGGTTAATTATGGTCAATGGTGTTTCCGCCAAGGAAGCAAAATATTGGGAGGATTACCAATTCTCCGATGAATCGGATTCCGACGAGAATTCCGATGAGGTTATAGAAATTACCCCAACTGAATTTAAAAAGGCAAAAGAAAATAATAAGGGAAAGGGCATAAAAATAGAGAAATCTAAATCCAATCCCGATGAACTTTATATGTATCGTCAACCCCCGAAGTCCTTAAGTTGTAACAATGACCCGGGAACCTCTAAACCACCAGGTTTTTGTAACCCGTTGTGGAAAACGACAGCTAGTATTAGGGGAACATCATATATCCCTAGAAACTTGGAAAAACGAACCAAAACCGAAGAAGAAGAAACGAGCGAGTCAGAATAAGATAATTGTATTCGTGTGGTGTAATATATGTAATATAGTGTGCTTATGCTTTATGATATATGTAAAAATTGCTTGTATTAATAAGTATTTTTTTTATGAATCTAACTCTTGTCTATTTTACAGTATAAAAACACAAAATGGATAGACAACCCAATATTTTAAGAGACCTACCCGGAGACATGATTGATGAAATCTTGTCTAGAGTCGGTCAGAATTCTTCGGCACAACTATTTACGGCGAAATCAGTTTGTAAGACATTCGAGGAACGTTCCAAGAATGTCTTGGTTTATAAGAGACTTTCGTTTGAAAGATGGGGGATATCAAATTGGGAAACCCATAAGTTACGATGTGTTTACTTTGACGCGTATATTGCGGGGAACCCAAATGCTATTTAACGCAACGAGTTAAGAAATTATTTTGACTCAATGTATCTGAATATAGGACTTCATGATTTAGAAAAAGCTGCTAACATGCAACATAAAGAAGCATGCTATGCTTACGGGTTAGTAATGTTCGCTTCTCACCAAAGTGAGAAAAAGAAAACTATTAAACAAAACGTTCTCACAAGTGACGGAATCGGTAATTGGGGTAAGAAATGAGGTTTTTAGGTTGTTACGGGACTGTTGGACATTACGTAACCCTCATCCCTTTGACGACGTTACAACACGCTGTCTTATCAACGGCCATAACGGTTATGTTCCACAAGACCAAGGATGGGAAGTAGTCCTAGTAAAACCCGAATGCATGACTTGTTTCTGGACGTATGAATTACGTGTCTTTATTGCCTTTTCTGAACGACTTGTGTACTAGATAGAATTATCTTCACAACTATCTTGTATCAAAGTTATTGTGTGCTATATTTCATGCTTTATGTAAAATAAGCGGTATTGTAAGTTTGTAAAATATTGTATAAAAGTTTGAACGCGAAATATTATTATAATCAGTTTTTCATATAGAATTGTAGTAGTTGAATTGTATATTAGCTACTAAGTATGAACTTAACGGGTAGGTACTACCCTAATTTAAACTTATAAAACGCTAATATGAAGAAAAAGCTTTTATAAATGAGTTCATATTATGCTACGAAATACTATTAACTACTCTTAATATTCTGTATGATTAACTTGTTCCATTTGACTATTTTAAAGGAAATGGCACCGACTACTCGACACACCGTGAATATGAATGGAGAGGAATTCCGTACTTTTCTAGCTTTAAACATAGCCGCAGTACAGGCTGCGCTACATACCAACAATAACCTTGGATCTAGCAGTACAGGAAATCGTGTAGGATGCACCTACAAAGAAATCACTGCCTGCAAACCTTTGGAATTTGATGGAACCGAAGGACCGATCGGATTGAAATGATGGACCGAGAAGGTCGAATCGGTGTTTGCCATAAGTAAGTGTACTGAAGAGGACAAAGTGAAGTACGCTACGCATACCTTCACAGGTTCTGCGTTAACATGGTGGAATACCTATCTAGAGCAAGTGGGACAAGATGATGCGTACGCACTACCGTGGTCAGCATTCAAGCACTTGATGAATGAGAAGTACCGTCCCAGAACCGAGGTCAATAAGCTCAAGACAGAACTTAGAGGGTTACGAACCCAAGGATTTGATATTACCACGTACGAAAGACGATTCACAGAATTGTGCCTATTGTGTCCGGGAGCGTTCGAAGATGAGGAAGAGAAGATCGACGCATTTGTGAAAGGATTACCGGAAAGAATCCAAGAAGATATAAGTTCACACGAGCCCGCCTCCATACAACAGGCATGTAGAATGGCTCACAAACTAGTAAACCAGATTGAGGAAAGAATTAAAGAACAGACTGCTGAAGAGGCCAATGTGAAGCAAGTCAAAAGAAAGTGGGAGGAAAACGGTGATAAGAATCACCAATACAACAACAACAGCAATTTCAATAATAATCGCAACAATTATCCCAACAATCGCAACATCAATCGCAACTACAACAAACGGCCCAACAACAACAACAACAACAACAACAACAACAACAACAACAATCATCCCAACAACAATAACAACCGCAACAACAACAACAATCAGAAGCAGCTATGCCAAAGGTGTGAAAAGTATCACTCGGGGTTCTGCACCAAATTTTGCAACAAGGGTAAAAGAAATGGTCATAGCGCGGCAAAGTGTGAGGTCTATGGACCAGGGGTTAACAGAATGAAAGGAACAAATGGTGTCAGAACGAGTAATGGCGGAGCAAGTAGTGTCAGAGCAAGTTATGCCAATGTAGTTTGTTATAAATGTGGAAAACCGGGCCACATTATTAGAAATTTCCCGAACCAGGAGAACACGAATGGACAAGGCCGCGGAAGAGTTTTCAATATTAATGCGGCAGAGGCACAGGAAGACCCGGAGCTTGTTATGGGTACGTTTCTTATTGACAATAAATCTGCTTACGTTTTATTTGATTCGGGTGCGGATAGAAGCTATATGAGTAGAGATTTTTGTGCTAAAATAAGTTGTCCATTGACACCGTTGGATAGTAAATTTTTACTCGAATTAGCAAATGGTAAATTAATTTCAGCAGATAATATACGCCGGAATCGAGAAATTAAACTGGGTAGCGAAATATTTAAGATTGATTTGATACCAGTAGAGTTAGGGAGTTTTGATGTAATAGTTGGCATGGACTGGCTGAAGAAGGTGAAAGCAGAGACCGTATGTTATAAAAATTCAATTCGCATTGTACGAGAAGAAGGAGAACCCTTAATGGTTTACGGAGAAAAGGGCAACATAAAGCTACATCTTATTAGTAATTTGAAGGCACAAAAACTAATAAGAAAAGGTTGCTATGCTGTTCTAGCACACGTCGAGAAAGTACAAACTGAAGAAAGAAGCATCAATGATGTTCCCGTCGCAAAAGAATTTCCCGATGTATTTCCGAAAGAATTACCGGGACTACCTCCACATCGATCTGTTGAATTTCAAATAGATCTTGTACCAGGAGCTGCACCAATAGCTCGTGCTCCTTATAGACTAGCACCCAGCGAGATGAAAGAACTGCAAAGCCAACTGCAAGAACTATTAGAACGTGGTTTCATTCGACCAAGCACATCACCATGGGGAGCTCCTGTTTTGTTTGTCAAGAAGAAGGATGGTACATTTAGGTTGTGTATTGACTACAGAGAGTTGAACAAACTTACCATCAAAAACTGTTATCCACTGCCGAGAATTGACGACTTATTTGATCAACTACAAGGCTTGTCGGTTTATTCAAAGATTGATTTACGTTCTGGATATCATCAAATGCGAGTAAAGGAGGATGATATTCCACTGCTTTTAGGACGCGTTATGGTCATTACGAGTTTATGGTTATGTCGTTTGGATTGACTAACGCACCAGCTGTGTTCATGGACCTTATGAACCGAGTGTGTGGGCCATATCTTGACAAGTTTGTCATTGTTTTCATCGATGACATACTTATTTACTCAAAGAATGATCAAGAGCACGAAGAACATTTGAGAAAAGTGCTAGAAGTATTGAGGAAAGAAAAACTGTACGCTAAGTTTTCAAAGTGTGCATTTTGGTTGGAAGAAGTTCAATTCCTCAGTCACATAGTGAACAAAGAAGGTATCCAGGTGGACCCGGCAAAGATCGAAACCGTTGAAAAGTGGGAAACCCCAAAAACTCCTAAGCATATACGTCAATTTTTAGGATTGGCTGGTTACTACAGAAGATTCATCCAAGATTTCTCCAAAATAGCAAAACCCTTGACTGCATTAACGCATAAAGGGAAGAAATTTGAATGGAAGGATGAACAAGAGAAGGCGTTTCAATTATTGAAGAAAAAGCTAACTACGACACCTATATTGTCATTGCCTGAAGGGAAGGATGATTTTGTGATTTATTGTGACGCATCAAAGCAATGTCTCGATTGTGTATTAATGCAACGGACGAAGGTGATTGCTTATGCGTCTAGACAATTGAAGATTCACGAGCAAAATTATACAACGCATGATTTGGAATTAGGCGCAGTTGTTTTTGCATTAAAGACTTGGAGGCACTACTTATATGGTGTCAAAAGTATTATATATACCGACCACAAAAGTCTTCAACACATATTTAATCAGAAACAACTGAATATGAGGCAGTGTAGGTGGATTGAATTGTTGAATGATTACAACTTTGAGATTCGTTACCACCCGGGGAAGGCAAATGTGGTAGCCGACACCTTGAGCAGAAAGGATAGACAACCCATTCGAGTAAAATCTATGAATATAATGATTCACACTAACCTTACTACTCAAATAAAGAAGGCGCAACAAAGAGTTTTAAAAGAGGGAAATTTAAAGGATGAAATACCCAAAGGATCGGAGAAGCATCTTAATATTCGGGAAGATGGAACCCGGTATAGGGCTGAAAGAATTTGGGTACCAAAATTTGGAGATATGAGAGAAATGGTACTTAGAGAAGCTCATAAAACCAGATACTCAATACATCCTGGAACGGGGAAGATGTACAAGGATCTTAAGAAACATTTTTGGTGGCCAGGTATGAAAGCCGATATTGCTAAATATGTAGGAGAATGTTTGACGTGTTCTAAGGTCAAAGCTGAACATCAGAAACCATCAGGTCTACTACAACAACCTAAAATCCCGGAATGGAAATGGGAAAACATTACCATGGATTTCATTACTAAATTTCTAAGGACTGCAAGTGGTTATGATACTATTTGGGTAATAGTTGATCGTCTCACCAAGTCAGCACACTTCCTGCCAATAAGAGAAGATGACAAGATGGAGAAGTTAGCACGACTGTATTTGAAGGAAGTCATCTCCAGACATGGAATACCAATCTCTATTATCTCTGATAGGGATGGCAGATTTATTTCAAGATTCTGGCAGACATTACAGCAAGCATTGGGAACTCGTCTAGACATGAGTACTACCTATCATCCACAAACTGATGGGCAGAGCGAAAGGACGATACAAATGCTTGAAGATATGCTACGAGCTTGTGTTATTGATTTCGGAAACAGTTGGGATTGACATCTATCGTTAGCAGAATTTTCCTACAATAACAGCTACCATTCAAGCATTGAGATGGCGCCATTTGAATCACTTTATGGTAGAAAGTGCAGGTCTCCGATTTGTTGGAGTGAAGTGGGGGATAGACAGATTATGGGTCCGGAGATAATACAAGAAACTACCGAGAAAATCATCCAAATTCAACAAAGATTGAAAACCGCCCGGAGTCGACAAAAGAGCTACGTGGATAGTAAAAGAAAAGATATAGAGTTTGAAATTGGAGAAATGGTCATGCTTAAGGTTTCACCTTGGAAAGGCGTTGTTCGATTTGGTAAACGGGGGAAACTAAATCCAAGGTACATTAGACCATTCAAGATTATAGATCGTGTCGGACCAGTAGCTTACCAACTGGAGCTACCTCAACAACTCGCGGCTGTACATAACACTTTCCACGTCTCAAATTTAAAGAAATGTTTTGCTAAAGAAGATCTCACTATTCCGTTGGACGAAATCCAAATCAATGAAAAACTTCAATTCATTGAAGAACCCGTCGAAATAATGGATCGTGAGGTTAAGAGACTTAAACAAAATAAGATACCGATTGTTAAGGTTCGATGGAATGCTCGTAGAGGACCCGAGTTCAACTGGGAGCGTGAAGATCAGATGAAGAAGAAATACCCGCATTTATTTCCAGAAGATACGTCAACACCTCCAACTGCTTAAAATTTCGGGACGAAATTTATTTAACGGGTAGGTACTGTAGTGACCCGAACTTTTCCATGTTTATATATATATTAAATGAAATTTTTATTTACATGAATAAGTGTTTCCAACATTTTAAGCAATCAAACTTGTTAAGACTTGATTAATTGAAATAGGTTTCATATAGACAATTGACGACCCAAGTTGACCGGTGATTCACGAACGTTAAAACTTGTAAAAAAACTATACGATGACATATATATGGTTATATATATAGTTAACATGATTTTATTATAAGTATGTATCTCATTAGGTATTTTAACAATGAGTTATATACATAAAAATGAGACTATTAATTTAAGAAACTCGAAAACGATATATATAACGATTATCGTTATAACAACGTCTTACTAGGTACATATGAATCATATTAAGATATTGATACACTTGGTTAATTACGTTAAATGATAAGTAAATATATTATTAAGTGTATTAACAATGAAATACATATGTAAAAATAAGACTACTAACTTAATGATTTCGAAACGAGACATATGTGTAACGATTATCGTTGTAACGACATTTAACTGTATATATATCATACTAAGATATATTATATATCATAATATCATGATAATATAACAATTTAACATCTCATTTGTTATAATAAATAATGGGTTAACAACATTCAACAAGATCGTTAACCTAAAGGTTTCAAAACAACATTTACATGTAACGACTAACGATGACTTAACGACTCAGTTAAAATGTATATACATGTAGTATTTTAATATGTATTCATACACTTTTGAAAGACTTCAAGACACTTATCAAAATACTTCTACTTAACAAAAATGTTTACAATTACATCCTCGTTCAGTTTCATCAACAATTCTACTCGTATGCACCCGTATTCGTACCCGTACAATACACAGCTTTTAGATGTATGTACTATTGGTATATACACTCCAATGATCATCTTTTAGCAGCCCATGTGAGTCACCTAACACATGTGGGGACCATCATTTGGCAACTAGCATGAAATATTTCATAAAATTACAAAAATATGAGTAATCATTCATGACTTATTTACATGAAAACAAAATTACATATCCTTTATATCTAATCCATACACCAACGACCAAAAACACCTACAAACACTTTCATTCTTCAATTTTCTTCATCTAATTGATCTCTCTCAAGTTCTATCTTCAAGTTCTAAGTGTTCTTCATAAATTCCACAAGTTCTAGTTTCATAAAATCAAGAATACTTCCAAGATTGCAAGTTTACTTCCAAGTTTTCTAAATCCATTCCAAGTAATCATCCAAGATCAAGAAACCTTTGTTACTTACAGTAGGTTATCTTTCTAATACAAGGTAATAATCATATTCAAACTTTAATTCAATTTCTATAACTATAACAATCTTATTTCGAGTGAAAATCTTACTTGAAAATGCTTTCGTGTCATGATTCTGCTTCAAGAACTTTCAAGCCATCCAAGGATCCTTTGAAGCTAGATCTATTTTTCTCATTTCCAGTAGGTTTATCCAAGGAACTTGAGGTAGTAAGGAACTTGGGAAAATAATTTTTATTATGAACATGAAACTATATCCAAAAATTATGGTTAAACTCAAAGTGGAAGTATGTTTTCTAAAATGGTCATCTAGACGTCGTTCTTTCGACTAAAATGACCACCTTTACAAAAATGTCTTGTAACTTATTTTTCTGACTATAAACCTATACTTTTTCTGTTTAGATTCATAAAATAGAGTTCAGTATGAAACCATAGCAATTTGATTCACTCAAAACGGATTTAAAATGAAGAAGTTATTGGTAAAACAAGATTGGATAATTTTTCTCATTTTAGCTACGTGAAAATTGGTAACAAATCTATTCCAACCATAACTTAATCAACTTGTATTGTATATTATGTAATCTTGAGATACCATAGACACGTATACAATGTTTCGACCTATCATGTCGACACATTTATATATATTTCGGAACAACCATAGACACTCTATATGTGAATGTTTGAGTTAGCTATACAGGGTTGAGGTTGATTCCAAAATATATATAGTTTAAGTTGTGATCAATACTGAGATACGTATACACTGGGTCGTGGATTGATTCAAGATAATATTTATCGATTTATTTCTGTACATCTAACTGTGGACAACTAGTTGTAGGTTACTAACGAGGACAGCTGACTTAATAAACTTAAAACATCAAAATATATTAAAAGTGTTGTAAATATATTTTGAACATACTTTGATATATATGTATATATTGTTATAGGTTCGTGAATCAACCAGTGGCCAAGTCTTACTTCCCGACGAAGTAAAAATCTGTGAAAGTGAGTTATAGTCCCACTTTTAAAATCTAATATTTTTGGGATGAGAATACATGCAGGTTTTATAAATGATTTACAAAATAGACACAAGTACGTGAAACTACATTCTATGGTTGAATTATCGAAATCGAATATCCCCCTTTTTATTAAGTCTGGTAATCTAAGAATTAGGGAACAGACACCCTAATTGACGCGAATCCTAAAGATAGATCTATTGGGCCTAACAAACCCCATCCAAAGTACCGGATGCTTTAGTACTTCGAAATTTATATCATATCCGAAGGGTGTCCCGGAATGATGGGGATATTCTTATATATGCATCTTGTTAATGTCGGTTACCAGGTGTTCACCATATGAATGATTTTTATCTCTATGTATGGGATGTGTATTGAAATATGAAATCTTGTGGTCTATTGTTACGATTTGATATATATAGGTTAAACCTATAACTCACCAACATTTTTGTTGACGTTTAATGCATGTTTATTCTCAGGTGAATACTAAGAGCTTCCGCTGTTGCATACTAAAATAAGGACAAGATTTGGAGTCCATGTTTGTATGATATTGTGTAAAAACTGCATTCAAGAAATTGATTTCGATGTAACATATTTGTATTGTAAACCATTATGTAATGGTCGTGTGTAAACAGGATATTTTAGATTATCATTATTTGATAATCTACGTAAAGTTTTTTAAACCTTTATTTATGAAATAAAGGTTATGGTTTGTTTTAAAAATGAATGCAGTCTTTGAAAAACGTCTCATATAGAGGTCAAAATCTCACAACGAAATCAATTAATATGGAACGTTTTTAATCAATAAGAACGGGACATTTCAATTGAAACCAACAAGAATAAGCATACAACTAGCCGATAGATAAATAAAATATCCTAGAGGAATAATGGAGAACATGCTAGTTAAAGTTGGTACTTTAGTATTTCCAGTAGATTTTGTTGTTCTGGACATGGACAAAGATTCTCAAGTTCCTCTCATATTAGGAAGACCATTCTTAAACACGGCTAAAGCAATGATAGACGTGTTCGGTAAGAAACTGACCCTAAGTATAGAGGACGAGAGTGTTACCTTTTCAGTTGATAGAGCTATGCAACAACCACAATCTGCAGATGATACATGTTATTATATTCAAACTATAGATTCACATGCAGAATTGTTAGAAGAATTTCCAGAATTACAAGGAACAGGAGAATGTTATTTAGGAGAAGGAACTGAACCAATTGATGAAACTGAAATGTTAGCTACACTAATAGCTAATGGATATGAACCAACAACAGAAGAAATTCAAATGCTAAAAGAAGAAGACAGATATCGATACAAATCATCGATAGAAGAACCACCGATATTAGAGTTAAAGCCACTTCCAAACCATTTGGAATACGCTTATTTACATGGTGAATCTGAATTACCTGTAATAATATCGTCTTCTCTTACTGAAAATGAGAAATCACAACTCATTTCTGTGTTGAAAGCTCATAAACCAGTCATTGCATGGAAGATTCATGATATTAAAGGAATAAGTCCTTCGTATTGCACACATAAAATCCTTATGGAAGAAGGTCATAAAACGTATGTGCAACGCCAACGAAGACTAAATCCTAATATGCAAGATGTTGTTAAAAAAGAAATTATTAAACTGTTAGATGCAGGTTTAATTTATCCAATTTCTGATAGTCCATGGGTAAGCCCAGTTCAATGCATGCCTAAGAAGGGTGGCATGACTGTCATTACAAATGAGAAAAATGAGCTTATTCCTACTAGGACTGTAACAGGATGGCGTGTGTGTATTGATTATAGAAAATTAAATGACGCAACCAGAAAAGATCACTTTCCCTTACCTTTTATTTATCAAATGTTGGAAAGATTAGCCGGAAACAGTTACTATTGTTTTCTAGATGGTTTTTCCGGATACTTTCAAATTCCAATTGCACCCGAGGATTAAGAGAAAACCACATTCACGTGCCCTTATGGTACTTTTGCTTACAAACGCATGCCATTTGGACTTTGCAACGCCCCTGCAACCTTTCAAAGGTGTATGATGGCGATTTTTCACGACATGATAGAAGAATGCATGGAAGTTTTCATGGATGAATTTTCAGTCTTCGGTGATACATTTGAAACATGTCTAGCTAATCTTGAACGAATGCTTATTAGATGCGAACAATCAAATCTAGTACTTAATTGGGAGAAATGCCATTTCATGGTTAAAGAAGGCATCGTTCTTGGACATAAAATTTTAAAGGAAGGAATTGAAGTGGATAGAGCTAAAGTAGATGTAATTGCTAAACTTCCACATCCCACCAATGTTAGAGGAGTTAGGAGTTTTCTAGGGCATGCCGATTTTTACCGACATTTCATAAAAGATTTTTCTAAAATTACCACTCCTATGAATAAACTCCTAGAAAAGGATGCTCCATTCATCTTTTCAGATGAATGCATCAAATCGTTTAATATTCTTAAAGAGAAACTCACTAATGCGTCGATCATGATAACACCAAATTGAAATCTACCATTCGAACTTATGTGCGATGCAAGTAATTTTGTAATGGGAGCCGTTTTAGGACAAAGGATTGAAAAACGATTTCAACCTATTTATTACGCTAGTAAGACATTACAAGGAGCACAAACGAATTACACAACTACTGAAAAAGAACTCCTTACTATTGTCTTTGCTTTTGACAAATTTCGATCATATCTCGTTCTAGCTAAAACGGTGGTCTATACCGACCATTCCGCTCTTAGATACCTATTTTCGAAACAAGATGCTAAACCAAGATTAATCCGTTGGATCTTACTCTTACAAGAGTTTGATATTGAAATCCGAGATAAAAGAGTAGCGGAAAATCTCGCCGCTGATCATCTTTCTCGTCATGAAAATCCCGAATTAGAAGTTCTAAATGAATCAGCCATACAAGACAACTTTCCTGATGAATATCTATTGAAGATAGATTATAATGAAATTCCATGGTTTACAGACTATGCAAACTACTTAGTTTGTGGATTCCTTGAAAAAGGATTGTCATACCTAAAACGAAAGAAATTCTTTAGTGATATAAAACACTATTTCTGGGAAGATCCACATTTGTTTAAAAGTTGTCCCGATGGAATAATACGCCGATGTGTATTCGGAGATGAAGCCAATCAAATCTTAAACCATTGTCACACAGTACCAACAGGAGGGCATTATGGACCTCAACTCACAGCAAGAAAAGTTTACGATGCTGGATTCTATTGGCCTACAATTTTCAAAGACGCACACCTTCTTTGCAAATCCTGTGATACTTGTCAAAGGCCTCGAAAAATAAGTCAACGTGATGAAATGCCACAAAATGTCATTCAAGTATGTGAAGTATTTGACATTTGGGGTATTGACTTTATGGGTCCATTTCCAAAATATCATAATAATCTCTACATTCTCGTTGCCATTGATTATGTATCTAAATGGGCGGAAGCACAAGCTCTCCCAACTAACGATGCACGAGTTGTAGTCAATTTTTAAAACGTCTTTTTGCAAGGTTTGGAACACCGAAAGCTTTAATAAGTGATCGGGGTACTCATTTCTGTAATAATCAACTTAAGAAAGTTCTCAAAAGATATGGAGTAACTCATAAAAACTCCACCGCATATCATCCACAAACGAGTGGACAAGTTGAAAATACCAACCGAGCTTTAAAACGTATTTTAGAGAAAACCGTAGGATCAAATCCGAAGGAATGGTCCATTAATTTGGAGGATGCACTCTGGGCTTTTAGAACAGCCTACAAAACTCCAATTGGTACCACACCTTTTAAACTCGTTTATGGAAAAGCATGTCATCTTCCAGTAGAAATTGAACACAAAGCATTTTGGGCTTTGAAGACATGTAATCTTGATTTACATGAAGCCGGACGTCTACGGTTAAGTCAATTAAACGAATTAGAAGAATTAAGACATGAAGCATATGAAAATTCCTTAATCTATAAAGAAAGAACAAAGAAATGGAATGATAAAAGAATCAGAAGTTCAAAAGAATTTAAAGAAGGAGACATAGTTCTTCTTTTCAATTCACGATTCAAGCTATTTCCTGGAAAATTGAAATCAAGATGGTCTGGACCATTCATAGTCAAAAGAGTTTTCCCATACGGAACGATAGAATTAATAAATTCAAATGGGATTGAATTTAAAGTTAATGGTCACAGAGTTAAACACTACATAGATAGTCCGATGGAAGTCAACAACGAAGTTAATCACAATTTTGATACCACAGCTAACTAAGTGTGGGGAGAATCAAGTCTTTAAAGGATAATATGTATTTCTGTTAGAGTTAGATTTTCTGTTTTCGTGTAGTTCTCGAAAATGGAACCCGAATGGTCTTTCCCTAGCAGACCCTAAAGAACTAGTCTTCTCCCCCCATTCTGAATTTTTATTTTTTTTTAGGTTTTTACGAAATGAAGACTTCCTGTGAACTAAACCATGGTCTAATGCTACACGCTTTGATCACTAAACGTAATAATGACACACTTCCGAGTGAAATAGTATCATTAATCAGAGGTAAATTGAACGGAGTAAGAAAAGAATCCAGATGCGAAGATAATAAGTTACAATTTGGTAAAAGAAAATCAAAATTCGCAGCGAAAAGAAGAGCACGACACCTTGAAAAATGTCATAAATGCGAAAAATGGTCACACGAAGGTAAATGTTCAAATAATCAAACCTATTCAAATACCGAATTTGTTACTTTATGCAGAGATGGACCGTTCATATGTTTAGAAAAAAAAACCGTTAAATGCTCGAGGTTACGCCTATGTTGCCATGGAAAATCAATTAGTCCGACTATCTTATGAGTGGGCTAGAGCATATCACTAAGAAATCTATTTCACAGGTAAGTTTGTACAGTTTTTATTTTTATTTTATTTTTATTTTTAACCTTTTGATAATAAACGCTAATTTGTTCGCTATAAAGTATTAAATTGGTATTCAATGAAATTAGGTCTTGCGACCGAAATTATTGATATCATACAAAAATTTATTACATCACTGCGAAATTTAACGTTTATTCTTAAGGTATAAATATCTTTAATCAATCAACCCAAAATATTTCAAAAATTCGTCATGAGTTAAATTAGGTCATGGAACCAAAATTACTTTACTGAAAAGAGGGGCGCATATTTTTGATAATATTTGATTGATTAAAGTGGGATAAAAGCCAAAAAGATTTTTAATTTTATTTTTACCATGTTTTAAAATTAATATATAAAAATTAAAATAATATTGTAAACTTTTTAAATTAATATATTTAAAATTGTAAATATCTGAAAAATTGATATTTTTAATATAATTTTGTATGTATAAAAACAAAAATATAATATAAGTTTGGTGTGAATTTATAATATGAATTTTTAATTAAGTTTGGTGTGAATTTTTAATTTTATGCATTTTAAATTTAAGTTTGGTGTGAATTGAAAAACAAAAATTTACTTTATTTCGCTAAGTTAAAAATATGATTTTTAAAATTCGTCGTGAGTTGAAGACTAGGTCGTTGAACCGAAATTGCTTTACCCGAGGGAGGGACGAGAACTTTTATTATCATTATTTTTAATCTTATTGAATTAAAGTATGCCAAAAACATTAAAAAACCCAAAAATCTTTGCTTTTAAAACCGCGTTTTAAATAGACAAATTTTAAAATTTTGTCGAGGGACGGACTAGGACATCGTTCCGAAACGACCTCGTCCTAAACAACAAGGGAAACAAAATTTTAAAATTAATTAATTAATTGTTTTATAAGTTAAGGTTTTTAAATAAAAAAAAAATCAAACTCCGCGACTCGAGGAGTTTGAAGGGGAATTTCACCGCAACTCGCGGAGGACCAAAAATATAGAAAAAAAAATAAAAAGGCCGAACAGACCAGTCCCCAACATAACAACACCCAAAAACTGTGAAAAACACACACAAAAACACTCTCAAATTCGTAATTTTTGGCCGTTTTTCATCAAATCTTTCACAAAATCATGTTGAGAAGAATGCTATCAAGGAATTACTCAAGAAAAACGGTAAATTTCTACACCAAAACACCATTTAATCCGAAAATTAGTGTTCTTGAACAAATTTATACCCAATTCGATTTTGATGCTTTTTAGTGTAATTATGCTTAAATTGCTTATGTATTATGCTTGTATAACCTAGAGTGATGCTATTTAACATGATTAGAAGCCTTAAACTTCAAATTTTGAGTAATCTAGGGTTTGTGTTCTTGAGCAATTTGGGGCTTTTTGATATAAACAGGTTATGGCCGATTTTTGTCATGAATATTGCTAAATTAAGTAGTGTAACATGTTTAGGTAGTTAAATGATCCAAACTTTGAGCCTAAACATGATTTTAGAGAATTAAAGTGGACTTTTTCAAGTCTAAAATTCATGAACTTGATTTTTGAGAGATAATGACATTTGAAACTTGTTTAATTGCAAATAATGATTATTTTGACATGTTATTTGAGTTGAATGCTTATGAACTTGGCGAACATTTTCGTATATGCTTATTTGAAAAAGTGTAGATTTGATAAAAATATGAAAATGAGCATAAGTGTGATATAAATTGAACATGTCATTGTAATTATTTTGATTGATGATTGTGCTGACACTAATGCATATTTGGATGCACAAAAATTGTGTTTGATGTGTTTTGCAGACTGAAAGGGGTGAATCTTCATCCCAAGCTCGCATTGCTCCTCCTGAGAATGCGGAACAACAAGATGTTGATAACTATTACAAACAAGATATACCTCATCCAGTTATGACATTTTCAGATATGCACGTGGAAGATTTGCACCCGAACTTGAGATTAGACAGACATTGGATAGATTATCCAAAATACCAAAGGAGCTTGCACACTCTTCATTCTAAAGCTGTTGAAGTACCTAGGGTAATAGAATGGGAACCGTTAGAAGCCGTAGGATTGAGCGAACGGATTAGAGAATTACTTACTCAGAGGTATGGTAATTCTACTTTTAACGATTGGGTACGATTATTCAACATGCGTAGACCTGTATATAAAGTATGGTGTGAAGAATTATTGTGTAGTATAGAAATAAATGATCGGGTAGCTAGTTTAACCGATCGGACTTTTATTAGATTTTTGTTAGGAGGTTCGATGCGCCACATGTCTCTACTAGACATGGCTTAGGCCTTACGTATATATACACCTGAGGAGCAAGCATCTGCCGATTGTCGAGGGTTGATATTAAATGGTAGGAAGATTGATGAAAATTTTGATACGCATGGTGTATGGAGTCAAATGACTAGCCATCACCGATTTAAAGGAGGAAATTACTCTTATCTTGATATTGATAGAGCTGAATTAAGAGTAATTCACAGGTTTCTAGCGAACTCGATTACACCGCGAGGTAAAAATAATGAAAAGGTAAATGAGCAAGATTTATTTTACCACATGTGTATTCGAGACCCACAAAGCGCTGTAAGTATACCTTATTGTGTGGGTTATTATTTATCAGCTATGGTTAGGGGGATGAGACCGCACAGTATAATAGGAGGTGGTATATTTATTACATTAATTGCTGAGTATCTCGATGTGGATATAAGTCGGGGGGGATTATTAATCAAAGAACCAGAACCCCACGATACAATTGGTTTAAATGTATATCATGGTGCTAAGGTTTTGAAGAGGCAAAATAACGCCGCAGTACAATATAATGGAAGACATCCACAGGTTGAAAGAAATCAACAGCCAGGTAATGTGGGAGGGGGAAATGAAATGACAGAAATGCAAAGGTTTATAGCTTCACAAGAGTATGAAAATGCTAGACATCGAGCAATTGAAGATTAGCAAGTTCATCAAAACCATATCATAGCACATTGCCAACATATAGGTAGAAACTATATTCCTACTCCAAAGCCCGTATTTCCTCCCTGGTCTATAGAGATCCAACCACCGTATCCTACTTATAACCCAGCTGAAGCATTCTATAACACATACGGTTATGCATGGAACCCCTACTGCTATCAATATCAACCCTAGTTTATTTAGTTTTATTTATTTTATTTTTGTAATGTTACTACATTTAACACTTATGTTAATATTGTAATAGTTTTTATAATTTTCTAATTTTTATTATTAGATTTTAATAATTTTTGAATGTGGGGTAATATACCAAACTTCAAAAATATGTATATATGTTTGCAGTTTATCTTATGTACACAACAGGGTAAAACAACGCATTTTCAAAGACTGGCATTAAGTTCAGCAAAAGCAACTAATTTTGACGACAAGATGCAAAATATATGTGATGTAACAACAAGATGGAATGAACAAATGATATGCACCATTTATCATTCAGAAAACAAACAACAATATGTTTGGAAACTTTGGTAAAATTTAATCATTTTTCTACGCTAATCACCCTCAATAATTTAAATTGTTACTGATTTCTTGCAAATGAGGGCATTGCAAGATCTTAAGTGTGGGATTTCGGATTTTAAAAATTTTTACTTTAAACACTTGGTTACCATTAAAAATACTAGTAACGCAGTAGTTGTATTAGAATCTAGTGCTCTCTGATAATAAAGAACAGCCCTAGTCTTATATACTGACTACCCAATTCTAGTAAAATTTTTCAAAATTTTCAATTAAATGAACTCAAAATCATGTTTATACATATTTATGAACGATAAAACTAGGTGTTAACACCGAAATTATTGTTACCTCGGAAAGGACATAAATTGAGAAATAAACCAAAATGTTAGAATTCATTTAAAATGGAATTGAGGACAATAAAAAGGAAAATAAAAGCCAAGTGTGGGAAAATTACCAAGTTATTTTAAACATATGTCACATATTTTTGTACAAATAATTGAAAATACTTTTGTTTTGGACGATAATTAACTGTTTTACCCAATGAAAGAAAAGAAAAGATGGATCTACACGATGAATCAATTCCATCATTAAAAGGAAGTAAAGTCTTCCAAAAAAGAAACGCGCTTCTTAATTTAGGTCAAGAAGTTGTCGTCCAGACCAGCTGTAGGTTGACGAAAAATCTAGAAAAGTCATCACTAAAATCAGCAGGAAATCCATGGACCTCAGCATCAAACAGGGTCGCCAAGTGGTCAGACTTATCCTAACCATGAGAGGATCTGTCTTGTTAAATGGGGAGGACGCCGTGCAAATTAGTAGGATAAGACTAATGAATCAGATCCCCAGAAAGGATAATCTCCTTAAAGATCAAAAATCAGCTTTTAAGACTGATATTACTCAATCCTAGAGATTGACCTTAAAGATTGAGAATTACAAACTCATGGAATTCGATGATATCTAAACTCGAGCTTGAACGAGAAAATATTTTGATCAAAATTACAAACCGATTTGTTTTCTGAAAACCCATTTTCAATGCGTTCATTACCATTGAACGTAAAATCCTAGGAATTCAACTGGAATTCATTAGGTCACCTGAACCAAATCGGGTGTCAACCGTAAGAACGGTGGTTGCATAGCATGGTCAAAGACAGGACCTTGTGCCAGACCGAAAAATTATAAGGTGAGCTTTACTATTGCTCCTACAAAGGATAGTAATTGCGTCCGACACGTTATAGACCATAATTAAAAGCATGTCAGGGCACATTGCCTTAACAGTTGCTTGTTCAACGCTTTCCTTTACAACCGGACGGTAGTTTATCGAAAGGTAATATACAGAGCAAGTATACTGGACGTGTTGCTTTCCTAATACAAGGTTAGCAAGTGGGTGACACAAAACCATAAGTTTTGAGCTAAAATTTTCAAATCTGAAACCCACCAAACCCACAAAAAGAATTTGCAAACACCGGTGAAGGGTTATTCCGGAAAACTTATCTAGGATAAAAACTAGATTTAATTTTCAAAAGATCAAATGTTTTCATAAAGATCCAATTTCCTTAACGGATCTATATTTTTATAGTCATGTGGGACTGTAAACCACATCGTTACTACCATTGTTTATACCGCCGTATAGAAATCACTGATGTACAAAGTGTGAAGAATAAAGAAGTGATTCTAGTATATTTCAAGACTACATTGCTTGAGGACAAGCAACGCTCAAGTGTGGGAATATTTGATAATGCTAAAAACGAACATATATTTCATAGCATTATTCCTCAAGAAAGACAAGCTTTTAGTTGCAATTGTTCTATTTACAAGTGATATTCGTTTAAATATTAAAAGGTGAAGACAAAAGACAGATTCGACAAATTGAAGACGCAAACGACCAAAAAGCTCAAAAGTACAAAATACAATCAAAGAGGTTCCAATTATTGATAAGAAACGTCTCAAAATTACAAGAGTACAAGATTCAAAACGCAAAGCACAAGATATTAAATTGTACGCAAGGACGTTCGAAAATCCGGAACCGGGACATGAGTCAACTCTCAACGCTCGACGCAACGGACTAAAAATTACAAGTTAACTATGTATATAAATATAATATAATATATAATTAATTATATAAATTATATATATATATATTATATTTATATAATAAACCGTCGGCAAAGAAGATCCAAACTTGTGTGAGCTGTAAATGCAAACTCCGCGAGTTGCGGAGTTTGTAGTGAAAAAATACCGCGACTCGCGGAGCCTCCCTAGACAAAAATGCCTATAAAAGCCAACGCATTTTGATCGTTTTTAATCATCTTTTTCCTTCTTCATCATATGTAAATTATATATATATATATATATATATATTTATATTTTTAATTTTAATTTTAATTTCTAATAATAAGGGTATGTTAGCGAATGTTGTAAGGGTGTAAGTCGAAATTCTGTCCGTGTAACGCTACGCTATTTTTAATCATTGTAAGTTATGTTCAACCTTTTTACATTAATGTCTCGTAGCTAAGTTATTATTATGCTTATTTAATCCAAAATAATCATGATGTTGGGCTAAAAATATTAAAATTGGGTAATTGGGCTTTGTACCATAATTGGGGCTTGGACAAAAGAACGACACTTGTGAAAATTAGACTATGGGCTATTAATGGGCTTTATATTTGTTTAACTAAATGATAGTTTGTTAATTTTAATATAAAGATTTACAATTGGACGTCCCTATAAATAACCATATACACTCGATCGGACACGATGGGCGGGGTATTTATATGTACGAATAATCGTTCATTTAACCGGACACGGGAATGGATTAATAGTCACTAGAATTATTAAAACAGGGGTGAAATTATGTACAAGGACACTTGGCATAATTGATAACAAAGTATAAAAACCTTGGGTTACACGCAGTCGATAACCTGGTGTAATTATTAAACAAAGTATTAAAACCTCGTTACAGTTTAAGTCCCCAATTAGTTGGAATATTTAACTTCGGGTATAAGGATAATTTGACGAGGACACTCGCACTTTATATTTATGACTGATGGACTGTTATGGACAAAAACCAGACGGACATATTAAATAATCCAGGACAAAGGACAATTAACCCATGGGCATAAAACTAAAATCAACACGTCAAACATCATGATTATGGAAGTTTAAATAAGCATAATTCTTTTATTTCATATTTAATTTCCTTTATTTTATATTTAATTGCACTTTTAATTATCGCACTTTTATTTATTGTTATTGTATTTAATTGCACTTTTAATTATCGCACTTTTTAATTATCGCAATTTTATTTCATCGCACTTTTATTTATTGCAATTTCATTATCGTTATTTACTTTACGCTTTAAATTTAGTCTTTTATTTATTTATTATTTTACATTAGGTTTTAACTGCGACTAAAGTTTTAAAATCGACAAACCGGTCATTAAACGGTAAAAAACCCCCTTTTATAATAATAATATTACTTATATATATATTTGTATTTTTATAAATTAAACTAATATAGCGTTAAGCTTTGTTTAAAAAGATTCCCTGTGGAATGAACCGGACTTACTAAAAACTACACTACTGTACGATTAGGTACACTGCCTATAAGTGTTGTAGCAAGGTTTAAGTATATCCATTCTATTAATAAATAAATATCTTGTGTAAAATTGTATCGTATTTAATAGTTTTTCCTAGTAAAAAAATAAAGCTATTTCATATACACCTCGCATAACATCAAGTATTTTTGGCGCCGCTGCCGGGGATTCGAAATCTAGCTTAAAACCCGGAAGCGTAACGCTAAATAAAAAAAAAGATTTTTATTTTTAGTTTACTTTTATAAAAAATACGCTTTTGTAAAAATACGTTTTAAATATTCAAAAATATAAAAAGAAAAACAAAAATATAAATATTTTTAAGAGTTTGTTAAATTTTTAAGTTTTATAAAGTTTCTTTATTTTTATTTTATAAAAATATAAGTCTTATTTAAATATTTTTTTTATTTAAAATATATAAAAAAACCGAAAAATATATATATATATAAATCTATTTTTAAGATTTTTATAAAATTATAAAGTATTTCTATTTTTATTTTAGTTTTTAAAACATAATTTTTTATTTAATTTATATAAATATTTTATTTAATTATTAAAACAGAAAATAAAAATAAAAAAATAAATAAAAAAACTGAAACCCGTCGAAACTTGACCTGTTTCTGAACTGAAACTGTACCCTCCGCGACCCGCGGAGTTTTTGAACTGGGTTCACCGCGACTCGCGGAGCCACCCTGACACGGAAACTTACTAAAAGAGGAAAACTTACTAAAAATGGAAATTTTCTAAACATGGCAACTTTCTAAATATGGAAACTTTCTAAAAATGGAAACTTACTAAGAATAGAAACTTAGCAAAACGAACTATACTTAAGTACATACATACTTAAACTTATCTTTAACTCGGGCAAAACATCTAAACTATTCTTAATGTCATTAGGTTGACATTCGGCTCACGATCATCCAACTCATTTATCTTTCTCTTCCAAGGAATAACGAACTCTTCTCCTATTAAGGTGAATTCATAGCCCCACTCTTTATTGCTAGCAAATTTATTTAACTTATTTGGGGTGAGACACATGTTACTTTTACTATTTACAATTTAGACATAAGTACCAACTGTTAAACTATGCTATACCCGACTATGTCCGACTAAGTCCCTACATGATATTTTTAATTGCTCATTAAATGCATTCTTAATTATTGGGGGTAGGCCTATCGGGAGTGACGTCCCCGATACATTTGACCAAGTCATTGTATTACTTAATAATGAAATTACCTCGACAAGTATAGACACAACTTGTCATTGGGGCAAACTTGAACGTTTAGTCTAAATATCACGAACTGGCATAACTTTTTGATCCTGCGAGATCAACTTTTAAGATCTTTGTGATCTTCTTTGACAACTAAAGATCTGTGTGATCTACTTATGAAAACAAATCTTGTGATCTAAAAACAACGATAACAACTTTTGTTAAACCTATGATTTGACTCAACCTTTTTGGTTGACACTTTAGCATGTCTTGTCTCAGGTGCTAATTGATCAAGTTTACTTACCTACTACTTATGTGATGCTACTTAGACTTAGGATCAAGAAGTATCGCATTTATTATTCTTGCATTAAACATTTACTTTATTGTAATTTCCATCATTGTAACGACACTTCATTTTCCGCTGCGTACTCAATAAAGTTTGTTTTTATCATATAGTATCGTTCTCGTATTATAATATGTTAGTTTATTTGATATTAGTGACATTTTCTTCCAGACCCTATCTGGAGGACGTCACGGAGTGGTATCAGAGCATAACCAGGCTGTTATAGAGAACCAGGATTGCATCTTTATGTGTGCCTTACTTGTTAACTAGGGTGCCTTAGCAATCTAGGAAACTATAACCTTTCCTGCCTTAGACTTTAAAGCACTTAGGATTGCCTTGTAATCTTAAAACATATGCTTACAATCTTATCTTAAAACTGATCAAAATCTCTTTCCTAATGTTAGGATGTCTAATTTTCATCAAGCGAACAAAATGACTCTTTTCGAGCCAACCGAAAAAGATACTGAAAGGTCTTCTACTGAAAGACCAGTCCAAAGCCCACATTATAGCTTTGGTGGTCCTCCCTCACCAAATTATAGCCCAAATACTATTCTAAATTCACATGGGTCTCCTGAATACTATCCAATCCCGAGAAATAAGGACAAGAGGAAACGTCTTGAAGAAACTGGCCCGTCAAAGAAAAGATCCTGATGTCCTTCCTACGATGAAGTTGATGCCAAGTACGAGATCATGAATCTACGAAAAATTACCGATGGCCTAATTTGCCATATTGCAAGGATCGATGTTCAAATGAAGGAAAAAGATCTAGCAATCAAGAAGCTCATGGAGGAAATGCTGAACTAAAGAAAGAGATAAAGTTGGTGAAATATGAAAGTGATAGAAATGCCTGATGGGGGAAGCAATCTCTCTCCTACCTAAGAGAAGATGTTGACCTTAGATTGAAGATGGAGGAAAACCGAGTGAATAATCAACTTTCTATGAGGGACTACAAGTACCATGTAATCAACGATGGTGTTTCTAATTTTATGATAATCTCGAGTTCCTGCATGAGAAACAAAAGGCGAAGAATGAGAAAGTTGAGAAGTTTATGAAGAAGGTTGAGGACGAGAAGAAGGAATATGAAGACTACTTCAATCTTAATATTTCCTAGTTATTTTTTTTCAATTTCCTCTCTATGTAAAGGCTTTGCCTAAACTATTCATGTTTCCAACTCGGGTAATAAAGGCTTATTTAATGCCTCGTTCTTAATAATATATAGTGTTTCGTTCATCTTTATCCCACTTAAAATTTTTCAAACTTCTGACCTACCAGATTTATCAAACTTCTATACACCCTTATGTAGTGAAGAATCATGGTTCGTTCAACTGTACCAACTCTTACCACGATGTTTCATAACTTTCTCATTTGACCACGTCCATTTCATAACTTTCACAACTTCCATAACTTTCAAAGATATGAAAGTTGACCAAGTCAATAAAGACATCAACTTAAAACTAGTCAACCATAACTCAACAAGTTCGTAACTGTTTTCATGGATGGCATTTCGATCTTCTCCAAGAATGAGAAAGGACGTGAGCAACATTTGCAAATTCATTATTGAACTCTTAAGAAAAACAACATTACGCAAACTTTTCCAAGTGCAAGTCTTGGCTTAAAACCGACATGTTGTCGATCCAGCTAAGATTACTGCTATCCTTAACACACTATATTAGAAATCATCATTGATCACATATCCTGACCTCAAGGGGTGATATTGAAATGGAAATATGAATTAGTGAAATATAATGACAGTGGCCAACGTGATTATATTACGGTAATTCATAGAAATATTCCAATATCATGACGTATGGAATAGAAAGTGAATCAAAGAAAACTCTCAAGCTATCTGTTCAAAAACCCTAATGCAAGGGAATGAAAGGAGAAAAATGATCAACTTGATATTAGTAGATACGAAGAACTCATTCTAATCAAACTATATATCTATCTCATACTCATTTAACAAACTTTTATGTACCATGAAGGTTGTAAACAATCGAATCTTGAAATTTTAGATTCATTTATCCTAAATGGATATCTCCTAATCATTGATACTTAATCATCACTTGTTATATCCAGATCCTCTCTGTTATTACACTTTTGGTGTAAATTTACATATGACTTTCAAAAACCCATGTCATTTGAACCCTCAAACGTCGATATTACGAAACCCCATTATCTATGTCGAGATGATAAATATCTCATATGCATAATCATTTGAAGAATGGAATCTCCATACGTGTATCATTTTAACTATCATAGTCAAGAAACTTCTGTACTCGTACATCTACTTATAATAGACTACTTGGCACCATGCAAGTAATGGTGTCATACTCAAACAATAATCTATCATTGTTAACTCGAAAATCAAAGGTGAAATACACTATCTCAAGTTGTGGCTTGAGCTAAACTCATCACATCTGAAAAATTGCTGTAACAATTGAAATGATGTCATCATAATTTAACGTATCCTCCTCTCAGACCAACTAAGGCTAAATCCAGACGATCATTTCATAGTTGAAAGTCACTGATTTAGCATTTATTTATACTTGTCTATGCGACTGCCCGATTATTCATGCCGAGTTCTCGAACTCTCAGTATCACTCGAATGATTCAAAGTTGCAAATCTTATTTGAAGTTCTTTCATACGTAACTCTAAATCCGAGGGATTTATGTAGTGACCCGAACTTTTCCATGTTTATATATATTAATTGAGATTGATATTTACATGATTAAATGTTTCCAACATGTTAAGCAATCAAACTTGTTAAGACTTGATTAATTGAAATATGTTTCATATAGACAATTGACCACCCAAGTTGACCGGCGATTCACGAACGTTAAAACTTGTAAAAACGACATGACAATATATATATATATATATGGATATAAATATGGTTAACATGAGATTATGATAAGTAAGTATCTCCATAAGTATATTAACAATGAGTTATATACATATAAACAAGACTACTAACTTAAGGATTTCGAAACGAGACATATATGTAACGATTATCGTTGTAACGACATTTAAATGTATATATATCATATTAAGATATATTAATATATCATAATATCATGATAATATAAAAATTTAACATCTCATTAGATATAATAAACAATGGGTTAACAACATTAATTGAGATCGTTAACTTAAAGGTTTCAAAACAACACTTACATGTAACGACTAACGATGACTTAACGACTCAGTTAAAATGTATATACATGTAGTGTATTTAGATGTATTAAAATACTTTTGGAAGACTTCAAGACATATATCAAAACACTCATACTTAACGAAAATGGTTACAGTTACTTTCCCATTCTTTTCTTTCATCAAGAATTCTAGTCGTATTCTTACCCGTATTATACACAGCTTCAAAACGTACTTACTATGGGTATATACCAATAGGAACTAGCATGGGATTCCACTCTTGATTATGTCATGTATGACTAATCAATTTTAACTTCTACCATGAGCTAGTCAACTAACTAGAACTCCTTTTAACCCCACTCACCACTCACCAATTACCACTCATCATTCACTCCATTTCACTTCCAATTCTCTTTCTAATTCTCTCTCAGCACACACACACTATTATGAACGTATTTTTCCAGTAGTTAATCATCATCTTCATCAAAAATCACTTCAAGAATCAAGCTATAATCATCATAGGAAGAACACTTCAAGAACACTTCAAAAATCCCTTCAAGTTTACTAATTTACTTCCAAGCTTTCTAATCCATTCCAAGTAATCATCTAAGATCAAGAAACCTTTGTTATATACAGTAGGTTATCTTTCTTATTCAAGGTAATATTCATATTCAAACTTTGATTCAATTTCTATAACTATAAACTATCTTAATTCGAGTAAAAATCTTACTTGAACTTGTTTTTGTGTCATGATCCTACTTCAAGAACTTTCAAGCCATCCAAGATCCTTTGAAGCTAGATCATTTCTTGTCACTTCCAGTAGGTTTACTTACTAAACTTGAGGTAGTAATGATGTTCATAACATCATTCGATTCATATATATAAAACTATCTTATTCGAAGGTTTAAACTCGTAATCACTAGAACATAGTTTAGTTAATTCTAAACTTGTTCGCAAACAAAAGTTAATCCTTCTAACTTGACTTTTAAAATTAACTAAACACATGTTCTATATCTATATGATATGCTAACTTAATGATTTAAAACCTGAAAACACGAAAAACACCGTAAAACCGGATTTACGCCGTCGTAGTAACACCGCGGGCGATTTTGGGTTAGTTAATTAAAAACTATGATAAACTTTGATTTAAAAGTTGTTATTCTGAGAAAATGATTTTTATTATGAACATGAAACTATATCCAAAAATTATGGTTAAACTCAAAGTGGAAGTATGTTTTCTAAAATGGTCATCTAGACGTCGTTCTTTCGACTGAAATGACTACCTTTACAAAAACGACTTGTAATTTATTTTTCCGACTATAAACCTATACTTTTTCTGTTTAGATTCATAAAATAGAATTCAATATGAAACCATAGCAATTTGATTCACTCAAAACGGATTTAAAATGAAGAAGTTATGGGTAAAACAAGATTGGATAATTTTTCTCATTTTAGCTACGTGAAAATTGGTAACAAATCTATTCCAACCATAACTTAATCAACTTGTATTGTATATTATGTAATCTTGAGAAACCATAGACACGTATACAATATTTCGACCTATCATGTCGACACATCTATATATATTTCGGAACAACCATAGACACTCTATATGTGAATGTTGGAGTTAGCTATACAGGGTTGAGGTTGATTCCAAAATATATATAGTTTGAGTTGTGATCAATACTGAGATACGTATACACTGGGTCGTGGATTGATTCAAGATAATATTTATCGATTTATTTCTGTACATCTAACTGTGGACAACTAGTTGTAGGTTACTAACGAGGACAGCTGACTTAATAAACTTAAAACATCAAAATATATTAAAAGTGTTGTAAATATATTTTGAACATACTTTAATATACATGTATATATTGTTATAGGTTCGTGAATCAACAGTGGCCAAGTCTTACTTCTCGACGAAGTAAAAATATGTGAAAGTGAGTTTTCATTACTCCCTTTTTATATATATTTTTGGGACTGAGAATACATGCGCTGTTTTTATAAATGTTTTGAGAAATAGACACAAGTAATCGAAATTACATTATATGGTTGGATTATCTAATCGAATATGCCCTTTTTATATAGTCTGGTAATCTAAGAATTAGGGAACAGACACCCTAATTGACGCGAACTCTAAAGATAGATCTATTGGGCCTAACAAACCCCATCCAAAGTATCGGATGCTTTAGTACTTCGAAATTTATATCATATCCGAAGGGTGTCCCGGAATGATGGGGATATTCTTATATATGCATCTTGTTAATGTCGGTTACCAGGTGTTCACCATATGAATGATTTTTATCTCTATGTATGGGATGTATATTGAAATATGAAATCTTGTGGTCTATTGTTACAATTTGATATATATAGGTTAAACCTATAACTCACCAACATTTTTGTTGACGTTTAAAGCATGTTTATTCTCAGGTGAATACTAAGAGCTTCCGCTGTTGCATACTAAAATAAGTACAAGATTTGGAGTCCATGTTTGTATGATACTGTGTAAAAACTGCATTCAAGAAACTAATTTCGATGTAACATATTTGTATTGTAAACCATTATGTAATGGTCGTGTGTAAACAGGATATTTTAGATTATCATTATTTGATAATCTACGTAAAGCTTTTTAAACCTTTATTAATGAAATAAAGGTTATGGTTTGTTTTAAAAATGAATGCAGTCTTTGAAAAACATCTCATATAGAGGTCAAAACCTCGCAACGAAATCAATTAATATGGAACGTTTTTAATCAATAAGAACGGGACATTTCAGTTGGTATCAGAGCGTTGGTCTTAGAGAACTAGAATTTTGCATTAGTGTGTCTTATCGAGTTTGTTAGGATTCATTAGTGAGTCTGGACTTCGACCGTGTTTACTTGAAAAATGATTGCTTAACAAATTTTGTTGGAAACTATATATTTTTAACATGTGAATATTATGTGATATATTAATCTCTTAACTCGTTTGATATTATGTGATAGATGTCTACCTCTAGAACAAGTCCCATTGACTCACCTAATAATAATGAAGAGTCAAATGTAAATTGGAATGATTCGTGGACTGAGTCACAAGTTCCCGAAGAGGAACCGGAAGAAGAGTCGGAACCGGAAGAAGAATCGGAACCGGAAGAAGAATCGGAACCGGATGAAGAAATAGAACCGGTGGGGGGAAATAATAAAACGATTAAGTAAAAGAAAATCCTCAACCAACCGACCAAGGTTAATTATGGTCAATGGTGTTTCCGCCAAGGAAGCAAAATATTGGGAGGATTACCAATTCTCCGATGAATCGGATTCCGACGAGAATTCCGATGATGTTATAGAAATTACCCCAACTGAATTTAAAAAGGCAAAAGAAAATAATAAGGGAAAGGGCATAAAAATAGAGAAATCTAATTCCAACCCCGATGAACTTTATATGTATCGTCAACCCCCGAAGTCCTTAAGTTGTAACAATGACCCGGGAACCTCTAAACCACCAGGTTTTTCTAAACCAATGTGGAAAACGACGGCTCGTATTAGGGGAACATCATATATCCCTAGAAACTTGGCAAAACGAACCAAAACCGAAGAAGAAGAAACAAGCGAGTCGGAATAAGATAGTTGTATTCTTGTGGTGTAATATATGTAATATAGTGTGCTTATGCTTTATGATATATGTAAAAATTGCTTGTATTAATAAGTATTTTTTTTTATGAATCTAACTCTTGTCTATTTTACAGTATAAAAACACAAAATGGATAGACAACCCAATATTTTAAGAGACCTACCCGGAGACATGATTGATGAAATCTTGTCTAGAGTCGGTCAGAATTCTTCGGCACAACTATTTAAGGCGAGATCAGTTTGTAAGACATTCGAAGAACGTTTTAAGAATGCCTTGGTTTATAAAAGGCTTTCGTTCGAAAGATGGGGGATATCACATTGGGAAATCCATAAGTTACGATGTGTTTACTTTGACGCATATATTGCGGGGAACCCAAATGCTATTTTACGCAATGGGTTAAGAAATTATTTTGACTCAATATATCCGAATATTGGACTTCGTGATTTAGAAAAAGCGGCTAACATGCAACATAAAGAAGCATGTTATGCTTACGGATTAGTAATGTTCGCTTCTCACCAAAGTGAGAACAAGAACATCGGGCTACAACTATTAAACAAAACGTTCCCACAAGTGACGAAGTCGGTAATTGGGGTAAGAAATGAGGTTTTTAGATTGTTACGGGACTGTTGGACATTACGTAACCCTCGTCCCTTTGACGACGTTACAACACGCTGTCTTATCAACGGCCATAACGGCTATATTCCACAAGACCAAGGATGGGAAGTAATCCTAGTAAAACCAGAATGCATGACTTGTTTCTGGACGTATGAATTACGTGTCTTTATTGCCTTTGCTGAACGACTTGTGTACTAGCTAGAATTATCTTCACAACCATCTTGTATCAAATTTATTGTGTGCTATATTTCATGCTTTATGTAAAATAAGCGGTATTGTAAGTTTGTAAAATATTGTATAAAAGTTTGAACGCGAAATATTATTATAATCAGTTTTTCATATAGAATTGTAGTAGTTGAATTGTATATTAGCTACTAAGTATGAACTTAACGGGTAGGTACTACCCGAATTTAAACTTATAAAACGCTAATATGAAGAAAAAGCTTTTATAAATGAGTTCATATTATTCTACGAAATACTATTAACTACTCTTAATATTCTGTATGATTAACTTGTTCCATTTGACTATTTTGAAGGAAATGGCACCGACTACTCGATACACCGTGAATATGAATGAAGAGGAATTCCGTACTTTTCTAGCTTCAAACATAGCCGCAGTACAGGCTGCGCTACATACCAACAATAACCTTGGATCTAGCAGTACAGGAAATCGTGTAGGATGCACCTACAAAGAATTCACTGCCTGCAAACCTTTGGAATTTGATGGAACCGAAGGACCGATCGGATTGAAACGGTGGACCGAGAAGGTCGAATCGGTGTTTGCCATAAGTAAGTGTACTGAACAGGACAAAGTAAAGTACGCGACGCATACCTTCACAGGTTCTGCGTTAACATGGTGGAATACCTATCTAGAGCAAGTGGGACAAGACGATGCATACGCACTACCGTGGTCAGCATTCAAGCACTTGATGAACGAGAAGTACCGTCCCAGAACCGAGGTCAATAAGCTCAAGACAGAACTTAGAGGGTTACGAACCCAAGGATTTGATATTACCACGTATGAAAGACGATTCACAGAATTGTACCTATTGTGTCCGGGAGCATTCGAAGATGAGGAAGAGAAGATCGACGCGTTTGTGAAAGGATTACCGGAAAGAATCCAAGAAGATATAAGTTCACACGAGCCCGCCTCCATACAACAGGCATGTAGAATGGCTCACAAACTAGTGAACCAGATTGAAGAAAGAATTAAAGAACAGACTGCTGAAGAGGCCAATGTGAAGCAAGTCAAAAGAAAGTGGGAGGAAAACGGTGATAAGAATCACCAATACAACAACAACAGCAATTACAATAATAATCGCAACAATTATCCCAACAATCGTAACATCAATCGCAACTATAACAAACGGCCCAACAACAACAACAACCACAACAACAACAGCAACTACAACAATCATCCCAACAACAATAATAACCGCAACAACAACAACAATCAGAAGCAGCTATGCCAAAGGTGTGAAAAGTATCACTCGGGGTTCTGCACCAAATTTTGAAACAAGTGTAAAAGAAATGGTCATAGCGCGGCGAAGTGTGAGGTCTACGGACCAGGGGTTAATAGAACGAAAGGAACAAATGGTGTCGGAACGAGTAATGGCGGAGCAAGTAGTGTCGGAGCAAGTTATGCCAATGTAGTTTGTTATAAATGTGGAAAACCGGGCCACATTATTAGAAATTGCCCGAACCAGGAGAACACGAATGGACAAGGCCGCGGAAGAGTTTTCAATATTAATGCGGCAGAGGCACAAGAAGACCCGGAGCTTGTTACGGGTACGTTTCTTATTGAAAATAAATCTGCTTACGTTTTATTTGATTCGGGTGCGGATAGAAGCTATATGAGTAGAGATTTTTGTGCTAAATTAAGTTGTCCATTGATGCCTTTGGATAGTAAATTTTTACTCGAATTAGCAAATGGTAAATTAATTTCAGCAGATAATATATGTCGGAATCGAGAAATTAAACTGGTTAGCGAAACATTTAAGATTGATTTGATAACAGTAGAGTTAGGGAGTTTTGATGTGATAATCGGTATGGACTGGTTGAAAGAAGTGAAAGCAGAGATAGATTGTTACAAAAATGCAATTCGCATTATACGAGAAAAAGGAAAACCCTTAATGGTGTACGGAGAAAAGGGCAACACGAAGCTACATCTTATTAGTAATTTGAAGGCACAAAAACTAATAAGAAAAGGTTGCTATGCTGTTCTAGCACACGTCGAGAAAGTACAAACTGAAGAAAAGAGCATCAATGATGTTCCCATTGCAAAATAATTTCCCGATGTATTTCCGAAAGAATTACCGGGATTACCCCCACATCGATCCGTTGAATTTCAAATAGATCTTGTACCAGGAGCTGCACCAATAGCTCGTGCTCCTTACAGACTCGCACCCAGCGAGATGAAAGAACTGCAAAGCCAATTACAAGAACTTTTAGAGCGTGGTTTCATTCGACCAAGCACATCACCGTGGGGAGCTCCTGTTTTGTTTGTCAAGAAGAAAGATGGTACATTCAGGTTGTGTATCGACTACCGAGAGTTGAACAAACTTACCATCAAGAACCGCTACCCACTACCGAGAATCGATGACTTATTTGATCAACTACAAGGCTCGTCTGTTTATTCAAAGATTGACTTACGTTCCGGGTATCATCAAATGCGGGTGAAAGAAGATGATATTCCAAAGACTGCTTTCAGAACACGTTACGGTCATTACGAGTTTATGGTCATGCCATTTGGTTTAACTAATGCACCAGCTGTGTTCATGGACCTTATGAACCGAGTGTGTGGACCACACCTTGACAAGTTTGTCATTATTTTCATTGATGACATACTTGTTTACTCAAAGAATGACCAAGAACACGGTGAACATTTGAGAAAGGAGTTAGAAGTATTGAGGAAGGAAGAATTGTACGCTAAGTTTTCAAAGTGTGCATTTTGGTTGGAACAAGTTCAATTCCTCGGTCACATAGTGAACAAAGAAGGTATTAAGGTGGATCCGGCAAAGATAGAAACTATTGAAAAGTGGGAAACCCCGAAAACTCCGAAACACATACGCCAGTTTTTAGGACTAGCTGGTTACTACAGAAGGTTCATCCAAGACTTTTCCAGAATAGCAAAACCCTTGACTGCATTAACGCATAAAGGGAAGAAATTTGAATGGAATGATGAACAAGAGAAAGCGTTTCAGTTATTGAAGAAAAAGCTAACTACGACACCTATATTGTCATTGCCTGAAGGGAATGATGATTTTGTGATTTATTGTGACGCATCAAAGCAAGGTCTCGGTTGTGTATTTATGCAACGAACGAAGGTGATTGCTTATGCGTCTAGACAATTGAAGATTCACGAACAAAATTATACGATGCATGATTTGGAATTAGGCACGGTTGTTTTTGCATTAAAGACTTGGAGGCACTACTTATATGGGGTCAAAAGTATTATATATACCGACCACAAAAGTCTTCAACACATATTTAATCAGAAACAACTGAATATGAGGCAGCGTAGGTGGATTGAATTGTTGAATGATTACGACTTTGAGATTCGTTACCACCCGGGGAAGGCAAATGTGGTAGCCGATGCCTTGAGCAGGAAGGACAGAGAACCCATTCGAGTAAAATCTATGAATATAATGATTCATAATAACCTTACTACTAAAATAAAGGAGGCGCAACAAGGAGTTTTAAAAGAGGGAAATTTAAAGGATGAAATACCCAAAGGATCGGAGAAGCATCTTAATATTCGGGAAGATGGAACCCGGTATAGGGCTGAAAGGATTTGGGTACCAAAATTTGGAGATATGTGAGAAATTGTACTTAGAGAAGCTCATAAAACCAGATACTCAATACATCCTGGAACGGGGAAGATGTACAAGGATCTCAAGAAACATTTTTGGTGGCCGGGTATGAAAGCCGATGTTGCTAAATACGTAGGAGAATGTTTGACGTGTTCTAAGGTCAAAGCTGAGCATCAGAAACCATCAGGTCTACTTCAACAACCCGAAATCCCGGAATGGAAATGGGAAAACATTACCATGGATTTCATCACTAAATTGCCAAGGACTGCAAGTGGTTTTGATACTATTTGGGTAATAGTTGATCGTCTCACCAAATCAGCACACTTCCTGCCAATAAGAGAAGATGACAAGATGGAGAAGTTAGCACGACTGTATTTGAAGGAAGTCATCTCCAGACATGGAATACCAATCTCTATTATCTCTGATAGGGATGGTAGATTTATTTCAAGATTCTGGCAGACATTACAGTAAGCATTAGGAACTCGTCTAGATATGAGTACTGCCTATCATCCACAAACTGATGGGCAGAGCGAAAGGACGATACAAACGCTTGAAGACATGCTACGAGTATGTGTTATTGATTTCGGAAACAGTTGGGATCGACATCTACCGTTAGCAGAATTTTCCTACAACAACAGCTACCATTCAAGCATTGAGATGGCGCCGTTTGAAGCACTTTATGGTAGAAAGTGCAGGTCTCCAATTTGTTGGAGTGAAGTGGGGGATAGACAAATTACGGGTCCGGAGATTATACAAGAAACTACCGAGAAGATCATCCAAATTCAACAACGGTTGAAAACCGCCCAAAGTCGACAAAAGAGCTACGCTGACATTAAAAGAAAAGATATAGAATTTGAAATTGGAGAGATGGTCATGCTTAAAGTTGCACCTTGGAAAGGCGTTGTTCGATTTGGTAAACGAGGGAAATTAAATCCAAGGTATATTGGATCATTCAAGATTATTGATCGTGTCGGACCAGTAGCTTACCGACTTGAGTTACCTCAACAACTCGCGGCTGTACATAACACTTTCCACGTCTCGAATTTGAAGAAATGTTTTGCTAAAGAAGATCTCACTATTCCGTTAGATGAAATCCAAATCAACGAAAAACTTCAATTCATCGAAGAACCCGTCGAAATAATGGATCGTGAGGTTAAAAGACTTAAGCAAAACAAGATACCAATTGTTAAGGTTCGATGGAATTCGTAGAGGACCCAAGTTCACCTGGGAGCGTGAAGATCAGATGAAGAAGAAATACCCGCATCTATTTCCAGAAGATTCGTCAACACCTTCAACAGCTTAAAATTTCGGGACGAAATTTATTTAACGGGTAGGTACTGTAGTGACCCGAACTTTTCCATGTTTATATATATTAATTGAGATTGATATTTACATGATTAAATGTTTCAACATGTTAAGCAATCAAACTTGTTAAGACTTGATTAATTGAAATATGTTTCATATAGACAATTGACCACCCAAGTTGACCGGCGATTCACGAACGTTAAAACTTGTAAAAATGACATGACGATATATATATGGATATACGTATGGTTAACATGAGATTATGATAAGTAATTATCTCCATAAGTATATTAACAATGAGTTATATACATATAAACAAGACTACTAACTTAAGGATTTCGAAACGAGACATATATGTAACGATTATCGTTGTAACGACATTTAAATGTATATATATCATATTAAGATATATTAATATATCATAATATCATGATAATATAATAATTTAACATCTCATTAGATATAATAAACAATGGGTTAACAACATTAATTGAGATCGTTAACTTAAAGGTTTCAAAACAACACTTACATGTAACGACTAACGATGACTTAACGACTCAGTTAAAATGTATATACATGTAGTGTATTTAGATGTATTAAAATACTTTTGGAAGACTTCAAGACATATATCAAAACACTCATACTTAACGAAAATGGTTACAGTTACTTTCCCATTCTTTTCTTTCATCAAGAATTCTTGTCGTATTCTTACCCGTATTATACACAGCTTCAAAACGTACTTACTATGGGTATATACCAATAGGAACTATCATGGGATTCCACTCTTGATTATGTCATGTATGACTAATCAATTTTAACTTCTACCATGAGCTAGTCAACTAACTAGAACTCCTTTTAACCCCACTCACCACTCACCAATTACCACTCATCATTCACTCCATTTCACTTCCAATTCTCTTTCTAATTCTCTCTCAGCACACACACACTATTATGAACGTATTTTTCCAGTAGTTAATCATCATCTTCATCAAAAATCACTTCAAGAATCAAGCTATAATCATCATAGGAAGAACACTTCAAGAACACTTCAAAAATCCCTTCAAGTTTACTAATTTACTTCCAAGCTTTCTAATCCATTCCAAGAAATCATCTAAGATCAAGAAACCTTTGTTATATACAGTAGGTTATCTTTCTTATTCAAGGTAATATTCATATTCAAACTTTGATTCAATTTCTATAACTATAAACTATCTTAATTCGAGTAAAAATCTTACTTGAACTTGTTTTTGTGTCATGATCCTACTTCAAGAACTTTCAAGCCATCCAAGATCCTTTGAAGCTAGATCATTTCTTGTCACTTCCAGTAGGTTTACCTACTAAACTTGAGGTAGTATTTATGTTCATAACATCATTCGATTCATATATATAAAACTATCTTATTCGAAGGTTTAAACTCGTAATCACTAGAACATAGTTTAGTTAATTCTAAACTTGTTCGCAAACAAAAGTTAATCCTTCTAACTTGACTTTTAAAATTAACTAAACACATGTTCTATATCTATATGATATGCTAACTTAATGATTTAAAACCTGGAAACACGAAAAACACCGTAAAACCGGATTTACGCCGTCGTAGTAACACCGCGGGCTGTTTTGGGTTAGTTAATTAAAAACTATGATAAACTTTGATTTAAAAGTTGTTATTCTGAGAAAATGATTTTTATTATGAACATGAAACTATATCCAAAAATTATGGTTAAACTCAAAGTGGAAGTATGTTTTCTAAAATGGTCATCTAGACGTCGTTCTTTCGACTGAAATGACTACCTTTACAAAAATGACTTGTAACTTATTTTTCCGACTATAAACCTATACTTTTTCTGTTTAGATTCATAAAATAGAGTTCAATATGAAACCATAGCAATTTGATTCACTCAAAACGGATTTAAAATGAAGAAGTTATGGGTAAAACAAGATTGGATAATTTTTCTCATTTTAGCTACTTGAAAATTGGTAACAAATCTATTCCAACCATAACTTAATCAACTTGTATTGTATATTATGTAATCTTGAGATACCATAGACACGTATACAAGGTTTCGACCTATCATGTCGACACATCTATATATTTTCGGAACAACCATAGACACTCTATATGTGAATGTTGGAGTTAGCTATACAGGGTTGAGGTTGATTCCAAAATATATATAGTTTGAGTTGTGATCAATACTGAGATACGTATACACTGGGTCGTGGATTGATTCAAGATAATATTTATCGATTTATTTCTGTACATCTAACCGTGGACAACTAGTTGTAGGTTACTAACGAGGACAGCTGACTTAATAAACTTAAAACATCAAAATATATTAAAAGTGTTGTAAATATATTTTGAACATACTTTAATATACATGTATATATTGTTATAGGTTCGTGAATCAACAGTGGCCAAGTCTTACTTCACGACGAAGTAAAAATCTGTGAAAGTGAGTTTTCATTACTCCCTTTTTATATATATTTTTGGGACTAAGAATACATGCGCTGTTTTTATAAATGTTTTACGAAATAGACACAAGTAATCGAAATTACATTATATGGTTGGATTATCTAATCGAATATGCCCTTTTTATATAGTCTGGTAATCTAAGAATTAGGGAACAGACACCCTAATTGACGCGAACTCTAAAGATAGATCTATTGGGCCTAACAAACCCCATCCAAAGTATCGGATGCTTTAGTACTTCGAAATTTAAATCATATCCGAAGGGTGTCCCGGAATGATGGGGATATTCTTATATATGCATCTTGTTAATGTCGGTTACCAGGTGTTCACCATATGAATGATTTTTATCTCTATGTATGGGATGTATATTGAAATATGAAATCTTGTGGTCTATTGTTACAATTTGATATATATAGGTTAAACCTATAACTCACCAATATTTTTGTTGACGTTTAAAGCATGTTTATTCTCAGGTGAATACTAAGAGCTTCCGCTGTTGCATACTAAAATAAGGACAAGATTTGGAGTCCATGTTTGTATGATACTGTGTAAAAACTGCATTCAAGAAACTGATTTCGATGTAACATATTTGTATTGTAAACCATTATGTAATGGTCGTGTGTAAACAGGATATTTTAGATTATCATTATTTGATAATCTACGTAAAGCTTTTTAAACCTTTATTTATGAAATAAAGGTTATGGTTTGTTTTAAAAATGAATGCAGTCTTTGAAAAACGTCTCATATAGAGGTCAAAACCTCGCAACGAAATCAATTAATATGGAACGTTTTTAATCAATAAGAACGGGACATTTCAATTTACTCATTTGATGATAATCACATTATCATCCTTCTAACTTTAATGTTAACATTTTGAGTCCAAGAACTCATGCCCTGCTAAAAATCAATTCATTAGTTTTCACTACCTTGAAACAATTATTACACAATTATCCTCCGGAATTTTTAAAATCTTCAATCAATTTTTCTCAAACAAATAAACTCTTAAATATAAGTACCCCGTTTTCCAAAGATTTCTTACACGAGTCTTTATTTTCAAACTATCTCGGAATTTATAAAAATGATTTTTCACTTATGCGATTTATAAAATCTTATTCATAAATTTAACTTTACGTACTTTGACTAGTACATATCAAATTATATTTTCGCTTCTACAAATTTCCACTTTGATTAAATCGGAATTACTTTACAAAATTTTACGTAACCCTAGTTTTACTATGAACATCATTTTGTCACCTCCTCTAAAATTACTTTCACTAATTATATAAACACTTTCGCATTTTTATCGATTTACCTTTGTTTTATCAAATTAAACATTCTTTTAATCAACTCTTTTTCGTATTGTTCGAATTATTTCACATAAAATAGTACGTGTTGTACATAACTCAAGTTTTACTAATAGCTCCGCTTCGTTTATATTGTTATATCAAACGTCGCAACTTTTCAAAAATTACTTTAGCTTATTATTTTTCGTATTGCTCTCCAATGTGTTTGGATCACCTCTATTCTCATTCTCCGTGCAAGAACGAGACTTACCTCTTTACGTACATCATCTCTTCCTTGCTATACTAATCGTTAAGAAGTTTCTACTTCCGGTATTTCACGGCTAAACCACAACACCTTCGTAAACATCAATACTACGATCATTTGAACAAGGAAGCAAAGGTTCCTTCATGATAGAAACAATATCTTATAAACAATGATTCACAGTTATTTGAATCCGTGTTTAAACTCGTAAGTAAATAATAAACCGACTCGCCATTGGTGCGAAAACACTTTTCCTACTCTGAAGGAGTTACCTTAAACATTTATGAAGATACTATAAACATTTCTTCCTTTTTTGGATTGCAACTAGATTTTTGTTCTAGTCAAGTTTTAATCTATGATTCTACATGAAACTGAAATCATAAATCTTGAATCTACATTCTGAAACTATTTCCAAGGACAAGTTCTCATGTGTACGGAATGACGTCTTTCATTTAATCGCTCATATTATTCTGAGATCAATGAATCCTCAACTAACATCTCATTTGTCTATAAGACATCTCTTGAAAACTAAAGGTATTATGGTTACCTTTCGAAACTTGAAGCGGGTACTATCTCTAACAAACACCAGCCATACATCAAACTACATAACTGAAATCTTTACGTACTCTACTCTATTTTATTTGCCCTACTATTACGGCATAAACACTCAAGATCTTAATGAGCTCAATAATACATTTCATGCTGATATAGCATCATCTTTCCTTATAAAGGAAAACTAGTCAAACGACACTCTTGTTATTCCTTGGAAAATCTCCGCATTTAATGCACTTTGTAAACGACTTATTAAGGTTAAGGATCATGAGATCAAACGTGTAAACAAAACAATACACTTATTGTTAACACTCATTGGAATTCACGTAAGGGCCCCGATTGTACCCGGGAACGTGAAAATCAAACTCTATTGTTAAAGTCCGTTGGGATTCGCGTAGAAGCCCCTAATATACATGGGAACGCAAAGACCAAATGATACAGAAATACTTCCATCTCTTCTCAACTGCTGATGCAAATGAGAAATCTACCTAAAACTTCGGGACGAAGTTTCTAATAACGGGGAGGTACTATAACGACCCTCATTTTTCCATTCTATATTTTTCCAATATTAAATGCCCAAACAATATAATTAAATTTAACGATTAAACTTTAATAAATAATTGTTAAGAGTTAAGAATTATAAAACATAATAATTAACTTTGTGATATAAACGACAAGTTAATAAAAGATAAAAAATAATAAGCTAATTAACTTCCATGAATAAAATGTAATAAACTAAAACTTAATGTATGTAATTAATTAATCTTAAACAAGTTTGGAATCATTTAAGCTAATCTAAAGTACAAGGACTAAAACGAAAAAGTTCCAAACTCATTCCATGAAACCCTAGCCAAAAATTTAAAGGGTAAAATGATCCTTTTGCCCTCCCAAAATTGGCCCACATCACCTCCCATGTAAACCCTAACTTGTTCCCAAAGTATTCCTAACTAAACCCTAATTCTAGAATTTTCTAACCTCACCTATTAATAGAGGCCTAGGCTAAAGCTTTTCATGCACCAAAACAATTCTCCTAATCCTCTCTCAACAACCAATCTCTCTCTCCCTCTCTCTCTTGGTTTCGGCCAAGAACACACCAACACCACCATCACCATCTTTAAGTGATCTTCAAGTTGTTCATAGTGTTCATCGTGTTCTTCGTGATCTTCAAGGTGTTCTTGATTTTTGGAGTGCTTTGATCTTCATCTTCAAGTTTTCTTCTTGTTTCCTTGTTAATCTTCATCATCATTAATAAGGTATGATTCAAGATCTTAACTCTTAAATCTTTCTTTCAATACATAATTTAATTCATGCATGTTCTTGATCTTGTTCATTCATACTCATGATCTTGATAATACAAACATATATACATATACTAAAAAAAATTATAATATGCATATACATATACATTCATACAGTTTTAAAAAAAAAGAAATTTTGTTTAGATCTTGAAAACCCTAATGATTCACCTAGATTATGTTAATGTCTAAAAATGGTAACAAACTATACATATACATATACATATATACATATACAATCGACATATATATATATATATATATATATATATATATATATATATATATATATATACCGAATTTAAAAAAAAAAGATTTTTGCTAAATCTTAAAAACCCTAGAGATTTTGTCAAGATTTGTTATTGTTTAAAAAGGAAACAAAATATATATACCATATATACATATATATAAATGGAAAAAAAATAATATATACATATATATATATATATACATACACGCCTATATACATATATAAAAAAATAATAAAAACTATATATATATATACACATATACACGATATATATACATATATATATATATATATATATATATATATATATATATATATATATATATATATATATATATATATATATATATATATATATATATATATATTAAATACTTAAACCCTAAATTTACCTAACCTTAATTTATTAAACCCTAATTTACTACTTAAAACCTAAACATTTATTATATAACCCTAATAATCATTACCTAATCATTACTCTACTAAACCCTAATCATTAATACTACTTTAATTAATTAAACCTAATTAATTAATACTACTTACTACTTAACCCTAATACTACTAATCATTTACTTAATACTACTTATACTATACTACGTAATACTACTTACACACTTATACTACTATTAACACTTATAGTGCAATACTTATATTATAACACTTATATTATAAGGTTATAACATATACGATATTGTGAATTTGCTCGAACGTCGACGCTGCTTAAGGCCTAGGGTGATCCTTGGTACCACTATGGGACGCTTGTGGATTTCGAATGCCAAACTTAGATTTTGGTCTAGAAATCCTGGGCCAAGCGGTAACAATTGGTCATTCTAGTGACTCGGCGGTGGCATAGATGTTTGGGTATGGTGTACAATATCAACCCGACTATAGTAATCATACATTTAGTTACTTTCACACTTAATAAGTGGTGGACTTATTAAGAATAACTCACTAGTGTTCGACACTTACTTCCTATAAATGGAAACTTTCTAAACGTGGAAATTATTTAAACATGGAAACTTACTAAAAGAGGAAAACTTACTAAAAATGGAAACTTTCTAAACATGGCAACTTTTTAAATATGGAAACTTTCTAAAAATGAAAACTTACTAAGAATAGAAACTTAGCAAAACGAACTATACTTAAGTACATACATACTCAAACTTATCTTTAACTCGGGCAAAACATCTAAACTATTCTTAATGTCATTAGGTTGACATTCGGCTCACGATCATCCAACTCATTTATCTTTCTCTTCCAAGGAATAATGAACTCTTCTCCTATTAAGGTGAATTCATAGCCCCACTCTTTATTGCTAGCAAATTTATTTAACTTATTTGGGGTGAGACACATGTTACTTTTACTATTTACAATTTAGACACAAGTACCAACTGTTAAACTATGCTATACCCGGCTATGTCCGACTAAGTCCCTACAGTGATATTTTTAATTGCTCGTTAAATACATTCTTAATTATTGGGGGTAGGCCTATCGGGAGTAACTTCCCCGATACATTTGACCAAGTCATTGTATTACTTAATAATGAAATTAACCCGACAAGTATAGACACAACTTGTCATTGGGGCAAACTTGAATGTTTAGTCTACATATCACGAACTGGCATAACTTTTTGATCCCTGCGAGATCAACTTTTAAGATCTTTATGATCTTCTTTGACAACTAAAGATCTGTGTGATCTACTTATGAAAACAAATTTTGTGATCTAAAAACAACGATAACTACTTTTGTTAAACCTATGATTTGACTCAACCTTTTTGGTTGACACTTTAGCATGTCTTGTCTCAGGTGCTGATTGATCAAGTTTACTTACCTACTGCTTATGTGATGCTACTTGGACTTAGGATCACGAACTATCGCATTTATTATTCTTGCATTAGAAACATTTACTTTATTGTAATTTCCATCATTGTAACGACACTTCATTTTCCGCTGCGAACTCAATAAAGTTTGTTATTATCATATAGTATTGTTCTCGTATTATAATATGTTGGTTTATTTGATATTAGAGACGTTTTCTTCTAGACCCTATCTGGAGGACGTCACATATTCTCAGTCCCAAAAATATATATTGCAAAAACATTTAAAAAGAGAGCAAATAAAACTCACAATATTGTATTTTGTAGTAAAAATACATATGACAACATTGAACAATGCAAGGTTGGCCTTGGATTCACGAACCTATATTAAGTATATATATATTTATATAATGGTCAATATCTGTCTAACAATTAAAGTCGAGTCATAATGTACCACAATCCTAATGCTCGAGACCGATATGCAAAATTTAACAAAAATCAGTTTGATCCAAAATGACTTTCAAAATTTATACATGTTTATTATATAGTCATTTTATATAAATATATTTATCGGATTTTATTAGAGTAAATAATACAAGTCATATATTAATAAATAAAAATTTATATTAAACCTTTATATATGATAAAAATATATTTTTATATATCTCGAGTAATAAAATTTATTAAATTCACTTAATATCATAAAAATATAGTGGTATGTATTATTAATGTAATTATATTACGTGTGGTAAAAATATCTTTGTATCACATATTTATCCGATAAAATAATATTGATAATAATAATAATGAGTAAAAGTTGTATTATTTTGTAATAATAATAATAACTATTATTATTCTACTAATAATACCAATAACAATATTTATAGTTACTAATGATGATATTAATTATAATAAAATGATTATTCTAATCATGATAATTTTAATAATAATTGATACTTTTTATTATTAACTGTAATAATAATAATATTTTATAAAAATAATAATTGTATTCAAAATGATAATTTTTAATAATAATAATACTCAAATGATAATAATAATGATATTTAATAATAACAATGATATTTCTATTAAAATCATAAAAATGATAATAATAATATTAATGATTCTTTTAATAATAATAATAACGATAAAAAATAATAAAATGATAGTTTTGATAAAAGTATTAATTATTTTAATAATAATAATAATAATAATAATAATAATAATAATAATAATAATAATAATAATAATAATAATAATAATAATAATAATAATAATAATAATAATAATAATAATAATAATAATAATAATAATAATAATAATAATAATAATAATAATAATAATAATTATAATAATAATATTGGTTATTAGATAATAATAATAATGACGATAATAACGATGATAACGATAACGATAACGATAACGATAACGATAACGACGATAGTAATAATAATAATCATTCCAACAATAATACATAAAATTATAGATAATTCAATTGTCTATATCTTTTAATCCGTTCATCGAAACCATACGCATTCTAAATGAAAAGTTATTAATTTTTCGCCAGCTTTCCAACGACATGCATATCATACACCTTTTCTCAGTAGCATATGTTTCAAATTCATGATTCTTCCTAAACTATCTAATGACTAAATTAAGCATACAAGCATGCATAATCATATGTACTCGAGCACTAGTCAGGGATACATTACTAATATAAAAGATCGGATATGAATGCTCACGTATCAATATTGTGATTCAATATTGCAGAAAAGTACGTAGACGCAACGGAAATGATAAACACTAGTTTGACTTCACGAGCTATATCCCCGATCCATACCCATAACTTCCATAGCTATAACCCATAATTTTCTTGGCTTTATCCCTCTCAAAAACTCATTTTGAAAACATGCGAGCAGAACCTCGTCGTAGTATTTTATGTATAAATAATAATAATACTAATACTAATTCCAATACTACTACTACTAATAATATAATTAATCATAATAGTAGTAGTAGTAATAATAATAATAATAATAATAATAATAATAATAATAATAATAATAATAATAATAATAATAATAATAATAATAATAATAATAATAATAATAATAATAATAATATAAATATATATATAGATATGAGAGAGTTTGAGAGATAGAAGATGAAATGGAAATGAATTCGAGAGAAACTGCAAGCTTTTAAAGATCCTGACAGGCCCCCTTCATCCATGCGATTGCATGGTTTGTTGTGCATTTGGCCATGCGATCGCATGGCCTTCTCATCTAGCTAACATGCACTTTCATTTGGGCTTTCGACACTCATTATATATATATATATATATATATATATATATATATATATATATATATATATATATATATATATATATATATATATATATATATATATATATATAATCTATATAATTAATTATATATTATATTATATTCACGTATATAGTTAACTTATAATTTTAGTTCCGATAATTCGTACGTTGACATTCGACTTAAGTTCCGGTTCCGGTTTCTCGAACGTCCTTTCGTACACTTAGAATGTGACGACCCGTAAATTTCCGACCAAATTTAAACTTGATCTTTATATGATTTTGATACGATAAGCAAAGTATGTAATGTTAAGTTTAGAAAACTTTGGAAACGATGTTCATATATTCAATTGACCTTCGACTACTCTCGACGATTCACGAACAATTAATTGTAAATAGATATGTGTGTATGTATATATAAATAATAATTCGAAATATAATTTGAAGTATTATATGTTGTTGTTATTAAAAATTAATAAAATAAAAATAGGATATTATAATAATTATTATTTAAAAAATATCTCTATATATAAATAAAATATATTAAAAATAAATATTAAATGATTGTAATACTCGTTTGATGTTTCGATTGATATTAAGCAAGTTAAATTCAAACTTATGTAATTTTAAAATAAACGGTGATACGAAAATGAGCTCTATAAATTTTAGACTTATTAAAAATGTATTTAAGAACTATTTGTTAAATTTTAAAACTTTTTATATTTTACTTGGGGTTAGAAGTGAATAATTAATGTAATTTTTATTTAATAGTTAATGATCGAATTTTATACCATAATGACCAAAATAAATAAATATAGTTAATTTAAAAATATGGGATTTTGCTGAACACTTTTATCCGCCACTGTTTTCGCAAGATATACGGTCCGTGAAAACTGTCGGTAGAATAATCCAAATCATCGACTGCTAACTGTGTAATTCTTGAACTTTTGGTTATTATTACTGTGTTGTTATATTATTATATTATATATTATTATTAATTATTAATTGTGTTTTGTTCTTAACAATATAAGTCTTACGGAGTATATTGATATATAGATAGAGTTATTAGGCAAGTGGAAGAACACACCCACACCCACTTAAGTTATCACTTTTCTCACTTCTTGAGTAACCACCTTCAACCGAGAATAACACACCCATCACTAACTCCGGCCATCATCTCACCAACCCGGCTTCCTTGTTCTAGTCGTCGAGCTCAACCTTCCATACACCACCATTCGATAAACCTCATTTAATCACTGAACTATTTCATGTTTTATTTATGGCTCGATCAAAGTTGATGCAGGCTGCTATACTTATATGTTTGTTACAAGCACCATTACAACATTTAACCCACCACAAATTAACATTTTATGTTTTACTTTCGGTTCCATATAAGCATCATCCTTAGTTTCTATTCGGGTTCGAATCAGACCACATCAAAACCATCTTTATTAATCAAACCAACACCCATAACATGACCACCTTCGGCCACCCCACCATCGGCCATAATCACCCATCATAACCACCATGGTAAACCGCCATCTTTCTCTCTCCACATCTCTTTTTCTTAATTCATGCTCGATGAAATCACCACCCTCGTCATATATATATATATATATATATATATATATATATATATATATATATATATATATATATATATATATATATATATATATATATCATCTTCTCTTCTTGTAAACCGAAAACTATGAATAACCATCGTGAATATATATTACGACTGCTGCTGTTGTATTTTATTACAGTCCAACACCACTTCACCACCTCTCTTCATCTTTAACCCACCATCACTTGTCCACGTTTGATCACCCTCACCGAGAACTAAACTGTCCACCACATGACTTACACCATCGAACTCCACCATTTAATCATCATTGAACCACCATCCTCCAACTACTTATAACCCGTTTAAATAATCATTGTTTTCTGTTTCAATTGTCGACAACACCACCACAACCCCATCATCTTCTTCATCAAACAAACACCAATAACAGTTACTGTATAATTTCTATTCTCGTTAAACAATACCGACAACCAACCGGTAACTGCTGCTCTCTTCGATCAGTTCTAATCTATTAACGAAATATTACAGTAGAGATAGAAGATAACGATGATAAATAGTAAAAATACAGTGAAGATGATTATGATGTTATAAAGTAATGATGATGATGAGGTGATGTCATGGGATAGTATTGAGTCACGATGTCCAAAATTCTGATTTTTTTTCCAATCAAACACAAACTGAAAACTACAGCTAATTAAATGGGTACTGGACTATTTGTAGTTTGGGCTGCCATGTTTCTTCTTGGGCCATGTTTCCTATTTTGATCTTTTGGGCTTGGCCGATTAAATTGTGAAGGAAGAAGAAGGGATAAGCGAAACAGAATGGGTTTTATAGTATTAATTGTGATATAAAAACAGGAATTATAGAACATCTTAGTTGGTTTATGGAATGTGTGGTTAACCGAGAGGTCTCGGGTCCGATTCTGGTTTGTGTCATCCTTCTTGAAAAAGCTTCGAAGGTAGCTATTATTAACACCCTTATTATTATTATTATTATTATTATTATTATTATTATTATTATTATTATTATTATTATTATTATTATTATTATTATTATTATTATTATTATTATTATTATTATTATGAACATAATACAACTTATTATGATTTTTTTTTAATATTAGTATTAGTGTCATTGTTAAATATTATCATTATTAATATGATTATTAGTATTGTTATTATTAACTTATTATCATTATTATTAGTATCATTATTATTAAAGATTATCATTATCATTTTTATTATTAGTATTATCATTATAATAAAGTTATTATTATTATTAGTAAATCATTATTATCAAAACTATCATTTTAACAAATAAATATATACAACATATATATATATATATATATATATATATATATATATATATATATATATATATAAAATAAACATATATATAGTATATAATCTAAGATATAATATGTAGACAAAATATAATACAAATTCTATATAAAACTACAACACTAAATATATAAATATTATATAATTAATAGATGTAATTATTTGATTACCATTATATGTGTTAATATATATAAATGATATAGGTTCGTGAATCCAAGGCCAGCCCTACACTTGTTCAATGTCGTCATATGTATTTTTACTACAAAATACATTATTGTGAGTTTCATTTGCTCCCTTTTTAAATGCTTTTGCAATATATATTTTTGGGACTGAGAATACATGCGCTGCTTTTATAAATATTTTACGAAATAGACACAAGTAATCGAAACTACATTCTATGGTTGAATTGTTATACCGGATATCGTCCTTGTTGAACTTGGTAGCCTAAGAATTGGTGTTTATTATAATTGCCACCAATTGACGCGAATCCTAAAGATAGATCTATGGGCTTTGACACGCACCAGTCAGAGAATTTGAACTGCTTTAGTACTTCGATATTTATATATGGGGATATTATAGATGCATTTTGTTAATGTCGGTTACTAGGTGTTCAATCCATATGAATGATTTTTATGCAGATGCATGATATTTATGAGAAATGAAATGAAAATCTTGTGGTCTATTAAATTAATGGAAATGATTGTTTATGATAAACTAATGAACTCACCAACCTTTTGGTTGACAATTGAAAGCATGTTTATTCTCAGGTATGAAAGAAATCTTCCGCTGTGCATTTGCTCATTTTAGAGACATTACTTGGAGTCATTCATGAAATATTTCAAAAGACGTTGCATTCGAGTCGTTGAGTTCATCAAGATTATTATTAAGTCAATTATAGTTGGATATATTATGAAATGGTATGCATGCCGTCAACTTTCGATGAAATGAAAGTTTGTCTTTTTAAAAACGAATGCAATGTTTGTAAAATGTATCATATAGAGGTCAAGTACCTCGCGATATAACCAAATGTAATGTATTCATCCAGATGGATTAGGACGGGTTATTAAATAGAAAACTAGCGTTTTACGTTCCGCGATGTGTATATTTAACAAAAATATAGACTTAACTTATCAATAACAAAATCATTCAAAGTGTAACTTGAATGTTAGAGTGTTTTGGTCATTAGCTTTTATAAATCAATGTCTCGTTATATATACATATACACATATACATAATAGTATTATTTTAACTCAAAACATTTTATAACTAACTTAATATTAAATTTTTGTTACATTAAAATATATATATATACTCATAACAGGTTTCAAGTTTTTAAATTATCGTACGATGACGAAGCGGGGGATAAAGTCCAAAGGTTAATTAAATGTATAAAATCATCTTAATGTAAAACGTTGATTACTTAACTTGCCATTATCCAACATCTAAGTTATCTATATTCTACATTCTTACTTTCACATTAAATAAAATGAAAGTTAAAATAGTTATCTTGACAAAGTCACGAGGAAAATATTGTAAAGCATGAATTTGAAATCAAACAGGAATCTCCACTAACCTTTGTCTAGTTCTCGTTAATTGACACTTTTGTTCTTACATGTAATTTACTTTACTAATTATTCCGAATACCGTTAAAAAGGAAAGGTTTCCTAAATCAAAGTGGACCTCTCAAAAGAGACCCGTAATCATATCACAATGTATTTGATAAATCAATCATTTGGTATCATCTTTTAATTCCATCGGTAAATACGATTATGCAAAGTATTATACTTAATACTTTGGTTACATTTTTCAAGTTATAATATATATACACATATATATACAATCATATCCATTCGTATAATGGTTCGTGAATCGTCGGAATGTGGTCGAGGTTAAATGAATGTATGAACCCAGTTTAAAATTCTTGAAATTCAATTTAACAAATTTTGCTTATCGTGTCGGAATAATATAAAGATAAAGTTTAAATTTGGTCGGAAATTTCCGGGTTGTCACAGCAGGCGCATGCGTAAGACCAAAAGGCATTACTACAAATTCAAAATGCCCGTAACGAGTACGAAAGGCCGTCTTCTCAATATCTTCCTCACGGACCTGCATTTGGTGATAACCGGACCGTAAGTCAATTTTAGAAAAGTAAGTTGCGCCTTGGAGTTGGTCAAACAAATTGTCAATCCGAGGCAATGGATAACGATTCTTGATCGTCACTTTGTTCAACTCCCGATAATCGATACACATCCGCATAATACCATCTTTCTTCTTTACGAATAAGACCGGATCACCCCATGACAAAGCACTTGGTCGGATAAAACCCTTTTCTAGCAATTCTTGGGTTTGATTCAACATCTCTTGCATTTTCGTTTGTGCTAAACGATAATGTGTTTTAGCAATGGGGGTAGCCCCCAGAATCAACTCGATGCAAAATTCCACTTGTCTTTCCACCGGAACACCCGGTAACTCGTCCGAAAATACGTCCTCAAACTCGTTCACCACCGGAATACTACGAATGGATGGAGGCTCTTTGATGTGTGCGAGGTGTAGTATGAAATAGATATTATTTTATTACGAAATACTATTAAATACGATACAATTTTACACAAGTTATTTATTTATTTATTGAATGGACATACCTAAACCTTGCTACAACACTTATAGGCAGTGTACCTAATCGTAGAGTAGTGTAGTTTTTAGTAATTCCGGATTGTTCCACAGGGATACAGCTAAGGTTAATGCTATATTTATTTTAAACTATATTTGTATATATATATATATATATATATATATATATATATATATATATATATATATATAGTCACCCATCACACGGCTCTCAAACCCAACCTGTGGTGGATCCCGGGTGACAAAGTAAAAGCCTTTGATCCTTTGCCCCATACTTTGAGATGCTCCTCCCCGCCGATCAAGCAGCGACGCTGGTCTTAGCTTTAAGCCGCTATCGTTCGGTTCGGATAAGTCAAGTCCCTTCGGTCAGTTCGCTCAGGTGATCCTCCCTTATCTTCCCTAACGTTCAGAGTTGTTCTGGTTTGAGAAAGGAGCACCGGCCGAGCGCCCTGAATGAATAATAAATTGAAAGAAGAGGTAATTGCAGATTCTTATTCGAACGAGTTGAAGCTAACAACATGTCGATTACACACCGGGGGTTGGTAAGAACTGAGGAGGGACAATGCCCCTCTTAAGTGGGCCTACCTGCGAAGTAACTGGTACTTGAGCGGGGGGGGGGGGGGGGGGGGTTTGCTTTCGTGCAAGGCGCTCGCAGCAGGAAGCGGCAGTTGTCATTTGAAAGAAAATGCTCTTTGTTTGTATAAGGTTCCAAACCTTCGCACCCTGATGAAAAAGCCCTTTCTTTTCTATCTTATTAGTAAAGCGTAAACGTCCTTATTGGAGCCTAGCTAACGAGAAATCAAAGCGATAATGCATCTTTCCTAAGATTAGAATTGAAATAGAAGAGAAGGCCTTTCTTTCTCAAAGTCAACTTCCTTCCCTCCTTGCTTTAGAAAGATTGCAGCTAGCGTGCTGGACTAATATAATAGAAAGAAAAGGATCTTCTCCTGTTTTACGAATCTACAACTCTCTTTACTGAGCGAGACTCCATCTATATCCCTACTAGTGGTATATATATATATATATATATATATATATATATATATATATAGTATTATTATTATTATAAAAAGGGGGTTTTACCGTTTAATGACCGGTTTGTCAATTTTAAGTCCTAATGCAAAATATTAACTTAATTTAAAGCTTAAAGTAAATGACGATAAATAAAAATGCGATAAAATAAAAGTGCGATAATTAAAAGTGCAATAATTTAAAGTACGATAAATAAAATGACGATAAATAAAGTGCGATGAGATATAAAATAAAGGAATTATGCTTATTTAAACTTCTGTAATCATGATGTTTGACGTGTTGATTTTTAATTTATTATCATGGGTTAATTGTCCTTTGTCCTGGATTATTCGATATGTCCATCTGGTTTTGTCCATAATAGTCCATCGGTCATAATTATAAAGTGCGAGTCTTTGCCAAATTAACCTTATACCCGAAGTCAAATATTCCAACTAATTGGGGATTCAAACTGTAACAAGGTCTTAATACTTTGTTGAATGAATACACCAGGTTATCGACTGCGTGTAATCCAAAGTTTTAATACTTTGTTAACAATTACACCAATTACCCTTGAATGTAATCCACCCCTGTTTTAATGAGTCCAGTGACTATTAATCCATCCCTGTGTCCGGTCAAATGAACAATTATCAGTATTTATAGATATCCCGCCTACCGTACCCAGTCAAGCGTATGTGGTTAAATATAGATACATCAAATTATAACCTTTATATTAAATTAACAAGATAACATTTAGTTAATTAAATATAAAGCCCATTAATAGCCCATAGTCCAATTTCCACAAGTGTCGGTCTTTTGTTCAAACCCCAATTATGGTCCAAAGCCCAATAACCCCGTCTTAATATTTAGTCCAACATCACGATTACTTCGGCTTAAACAAGCATAATAACAACTTAGCTACGAGTCATTAATTTAAAAAGGTTGAACATAACTTACAATGAGTATTAATCGCGTAGTGTTACACGGACACAGTTTTGACTTACAAACTTAAAACATTTGCTACTATAACCTTATTATTATTAAACTTAAATTAAAATTAAAATTAAAATTAAAATTATAAATATATATATATATATATATATATATATATATATATATATATATATATATATATATATATATATATCGTAGATAGAAAGAAAGAAAAAGGGGTATATTCATCGGCTGAATTCGTGGCCTTTTATAGGCCCATTTTTAACTGTAGAGCTCTGCGATCGCGGTACATTTGTTCCTCACAGCTCCGCAGTCGCGGAGCTTTGGATTCTAGCTCACCAAATGAATTAAACGTGGGCTGCTGATTATTTTATAATATAATATAATATATATATATATATATATATATATATATATATATATATATATATATATATATATATATATATATATATATATATATATATCATTAATTATATATTATATTATATTCTTGTGCATAGTTGACTTGTATTTTTAGCTCCTTTGAGTCGCACGTTGATAGTTGGTTCATGTCTTAGTTCCGGATTTTCGAACGTCCTTTTTTACGATTTAATATCTTGTACTTTGCGTTTTGTGGCTTGTACTCTTGTGATTTTTAGACGTTTCTCATCAATAAATTGAACCACTTGGATTGTACTTTGTACTTTTTAGCATTTTGGTCATTTGCGTCTTCAAATCGTCGATTCTGTCTTTTGTCTTCACCTTTTATTATTTAGACGAATATCACTTGTAAATAGAACAATTGCAACTAAAAGCTTGTCTTTCTTGAAGGATAATGCTATGAAATATATGTTCGTTTTTAGCATTATCAAATATTCCCACACTTGAGCGTTGCTTGTCCTCAAGCAATATAGAACTTGAAATAAAAACATACTTGAATCACTTCTTTATTCTTCACACTTTGTACATCAGTGATTTTGATACGGCGGTATGAAAAATGATAGTAACGATGTGGTTTACAGTCCCACATGACTATGAAAATTTAGATCCTTTAGGAAATTGGATCTTTATGAAAACATTTGATCTTTTGAAAATTCATTCTAGCTTTTGCCCTAGATAAGTTTTCCGGAATAACTCTTCACCGGTGTTTGCAAAATGTTTTTGTGGGTTTTGTGGGTTTCAGATTTGAAAATTTTAGCTCAAAACTTATGGTTTTGTGTCACCCACTTGCTAACCTTGTATTAGAAAAGCAACACGTCCAGTTTACTTGCTCCGTATATTACCTTTCTGTAAAATACCATCCGGTTGTAAAGGAAAGCGTTGAACAAGCAACTGTTAAGGCAATGTCTAATGACATGCTTTTGATTATGGTCCATAACGTGTCAGATGCAATTACTATCCTTTGTAGGAGCAATAGTAAAGATCACCCTATAATTTTTCGGTCTGGCACACGGTCCTGTCTTCGACCATGCTATGCAACCACCGTTCTTACAGTTGACACCCGATTTGGTTCAGGTGACCTAATTAATTCCAGGTGAATTCCTAGGATTTTATGTTCAATGGTAATGAACACATTGAAAATAGGTTTTTAGAAAACAAATCGGTTTTAATTTTGATCAAAATATTTTCTCGTTCAAGCTCTAGTTTAGATATCATCGAATTTCATGAGTTTGTAATTCTCAATCTTTAAGGTCAATCTCAAGGATTGGGTAATATCAGGCTTAAAAGCCGATTTTTAATCTTTTAAGGAGATTATCCTTTCTGGGGATCTGATTCATTAGTCTTGTAAGCTAATTTGCATGGTGCCCCCATTGTACGAGACAGATCCTCTCATGGACAGGATAAGTCTGAACACTTGACGACCCTGTTTGATGCTGAGGTCCATGGATTTCCAGCTGATTTTCGAGAAAACTTTTCAAGGTTTTTTGTAGACTCTACAACTGGTCTGGACGAAAACTTCCTGACCGAAATCAAGAAGCGCGTGTCTTTTTCTCGGAAGACTTTACTTCCTTTTAAATTTCATTTATATTACAATAAACTGGGTAAAACTGATTAATATCGTCCAAAAGAAAAGTATTTTCAATTATTTATACAAAAATATGTGATATATGTTCTAAATAACTTGGTAAATATTTCCCACACTTGGCTTTTATTTTTCTTTCTTTGCCTTTTTATTCTCTTCTATTCCATTTCAAATGAATTCAAGCGTTTTGGGTTGTTTCTCAATTTATGTCCTTTCCGTGGTAACAATAATTTTGGTGTTAACACCTAGTTTTATCGTTCATAAATATGTATAAACATGATTTTGAGTTCATTTAGTTGAAAATTTTACTATGAGTGGGTAGTCAGTATATAAGACTAGGGTTGTTCTTTATTATCAGAGAGCACTAGATTCTAATACAACTACTGCTTTACTAGTAAAGTTTAACGGTGGCTATTAAACCAAGTGTATAAGTCAAATTTTTAAAATTGAAAGAATTTAATCCCTTCCCACACTTAAGATCTTGCAATGCCCTCATTTGCAAGAAATCAGTAACAATTTAAATTATTGAGGGTGATTGGCGTAGAAAAATGATTAAATTTTTACCAAAGTTTCCAAACATATTGTTGTTTGTTTGAATGATAAATGATGCACATCATTTGGTCAAACATCCTGTAGTTGTTATATCACATTTGTTTTTCGTCTTGTCATCAAAATTAATAGCTTTTGCTGAACTTAGTGCCAGTCTTTGAAAGTGCGCTGTTTTACCCTGTTTTGTACATAAGATAAACTACAAACATATATATATATATATATATATATATATATATATATATATATATATATATATATATATATATATATATATATATATATATATATTTTGAAGTTGGGTATATCGCCCCACGTTTAAAAATTTATAAAATCTAATATCTAAAGCATTAGAAAACTATAAAAACTATTACAATACCGAAATAAGTATTAAAAGTAATAACATTACAAATAATAAAATAAATAAGACTAAGGTTGATTCTGATTGTACCAGAATGGTTCCAAGGTTCGTGGTATATGTTTTGATACGCTTGGAATGGGTCATATGTAGGAAAAGGTGATCGTGTATCGTCAGTCCATGGAGGAAAATAGGCCGGTTCAGTAGGAATGTAGTTCCTACTTTGAGATGCTAAATAGGCTTTGATATATTCTTGATGATATTGCCAAGCCTGAAACTCACGTTGCATAGCCTGATTGTATGCACTTTGGGCCATTATTCTTTCTATATCTATCATTTGGTTTCCTCCACCCGCATTACCTTGCTCCTGATCTCGTTCTACCTGTGGATGCGTGCCATCATATGGTACTGCAGCGTTATGTCATTTCTTTAAAACCTTTGCACCATGATACATGTGTAAATCAATTCTATCACGGGGTTCTGGTACTGCAACTAATAATCCCCCCTGACTTCTATCAACATTGAGATACTCAGCAATTAAAGTAATGAAAATTCCACCTCCTATTATACTATTATTTCGCATACCCCTTACCATTACAGATAAGTAATAACCCATACAATAAGGTATGTTCACAATGCTCTGTGGGTCTCGAATATACATGAGGTAAAATAGATCATTTTCATTCACCTTTTCTTTATTCCTACCTCACTGTGTAATCAAGTTTGCTAAATACCTATGGATCACTCTAAGCTCAGCTCTATTAATATTGGTATAAGAGTAAGATCCCCCACGAAATCGGTTATGGCTAGTCATTCTACTCCATATTCCATTCATATCAAAATTTTCATCAACCCTTCTACCATTAATTATCAACCTTTGACAATCATTAGATACTAATTCCTCAGGCATATATATACACAAAGCCTGAGCCATATCTAATAGAGACATATGGCGCATCACACCTCCTAACAAAAATCTAATAAAACTCCGATCGGTTAAGCTAGCTACCTGATCATTTATTTCAACACTACATAATAATTCCACACACCATTCCCTATATACAGGCCTACGTATAGTAAATAAACTTTCCCAATCATTAAAAGTAGAATTATCATACCTTTGGTAAATTAATTTCCTGATTGGTTCGGCTAATCCCACCGTTTCTAACGGTTCCCAATCTATCATCCTGGGTACTTCAACATCCTTTGACTGAAGAATGTGTAAGTTCCTCTGATATTTTGGATAATCTATCCAATGTCTGTCAAATCTTAAATTAGGGTGTAAATCTGCCACTTGTATATTTGAATATAAAATGAATTGATGCGGTAGATTTTGTCTGTATTGGTCGTTAATCTCATGTTCGTCTGCATTCTCAGGAGGAGCATTGTGAGCCTGAGAAGCGGATGAAGATTCACCCCTTTCAGTTTGCAAAACACATTAAACACAATTTTTGTGCATCCAAATATGCATTAGTGTTAGCAAAATCATAAATCAAAACAATCATAATGACATGTTTAAACAATATTAAACTTGTACACAATTTCATAAAATTAACAATTCTACACTTTTACAAATAAACATATATGAAAATGTATACAATGTTCATAAGCAATCTACTCAAATAACATGTCAAAATAACCATTACTAGTAATTAAACAAGTTTCAAATGGCATTCATATCAAAATAACCTCGTTTATGCATTTTTGACTTAAAAAGTCCACTTTAATGCTCAAAAATCATGTTTAGGATCAAAGTTTTGATCATTTAGCAACCTAAACATGTTACACTACTTAATTAAGTATGAACTAACAACAAAATTCGGCCATAACCTGCTTATATCAAAAAGCCACAATTTTGCTCAAGAACACAAACCCTAGATTGTTAAAAATTTGAAGTTTAAGGCTTCTAATCATGTTAAATAGCATCAATCTAGGTTATACAAGCATAGTATACAAACAATTTAAGCACAATTAGGCTAAAATTCATCAAAATCAAATTAGGTTAAAATATGCTCAAGAACACTTAAAATACGAATTAAAGAGTGTTTGTGTGTAGAAATTACCGATCTTCTTGAAAAACTTCTTGGTAGGATTCTTCTCAACATGATTTTAGCAAGAAATATGATGATTATCGGTGAAAAATTATGAATTTGAGAGTGTTTGGTGTGTATTTTCACAGAAAAATGTGATTGTGGTGTATTTTTGGTATGCTGGTTTTTAGATGCTCCGCGACTGCGGTACTAATTCCCCTCAGGAGCTCCGCGAGTGCGGTACTTTTTTTTATTAAACCTTTTACTTGTAAAACAATTAATTAATAAATTAATTTAAAATTTTGTTTCTTTTTAGATTGAGGGCGTTTCGGTACGTTCACCTAGTTCGTCCCTCTACAAAATTTTAAAATTTGTCATTTCAAAAGCATTGTTTTAAAAGCAAAGATTTTTGAGTTTTTTTTTTATATTTTTGGCATACTTTAAATCACTAAGATTGAAAATAATAATAACAAAATTTCTCGTCCCGTCCTCGGGTAAAGTAATTTCGGTTCAACGACCTAGTCTTCAACTCACGATGAATTTTAGAAAGCAAATTTTTAACTTAATGAAGTAAAGTAAATTTTTGTTTTTAAATTCACACCAAACTTAAATTTAAAATGCGTAAAATTTCATATAAATATAATTAATATTTATATACATTAATTTTACAATCTTACATTTGAAAATAATATAGTTATATATTTTAAAAACAAGGTAAAAATGAAATAAAAATATTTTTGGTCTTTTAACCCACTTTAATCAATCAAATATTAACAAAAATGTACGCCCCTCTTTTGGGTAAAGTAATTTCGACTATTTACCTAGTTTAACTCCTGACGAATTTCTGAAATATTTTGTATTGATTGATTAAAGATATTTATACCTTATGAATAAACGGTAAATTTCGCAGTGATGTATTAAATTTTTGTATGATATCAATAATTTCGGTTTATTATACCTAATTTTATTGAATATCAATTTAATACTTTATAGCGAATGATTCAGCGTTTATAATCAAAAGGTTAAAAGCAATAAATAAAAAAAATAAAAATAAAAACTATACATACTTACCTATTAGATGGAATTCTTAGAGACCTGCTTTAGTTGACTCATAAGAGAGTCGTTCGATTTGGTTTTCCATTGCTACATAAGCGTAACCTCGATTTTTCAAAAAAAATTTCTTCTAAACATATGAATGGTCCTTCTCTGCATAAAGTAACGAACTCAATATTGGAATGTGTTTGATTATTCGAACATTTCCCTTCATGTGACCATTTTTCGCATTTATGACATCTTTCAAGGTGTCGTGCTCTTATTTTTGCTGCGGATTTTGATTTTCCTTTACCAAAATGTGTCTTATTATGATTGTTCCTGAGTTCTTTTCTTACTTCATCCATTTTGCCTCTTATGAATGATACCACTTCACTCGGGAAGGTGTTATTATTACATTTAGTAATCATAGCGTGTAGTAGTAAATCATGGTTCAGATCAAAGGAATTCTTCATCTCGTAAAACCTAAAAGAAATAAAAATTCAGAATGAAGGGAGAAGACTAGTTCTTTAGGGTCTGCTAGGGAAAGACCATTCGGATTCCATTCTCGAGAATTACACGAAAACAGAAAATCTAACCCTAGACAGCATTATATTATCCTTTAAAACATTTGAATCTCCCCACACTTAGTTAGCAGTGGTATCTAAATTGTGATTAACTTCATTATTAACTTCAATTGGAACATCAACAACTTGCATATATCTGATTTTTGCTTCAAGCCATTTGTTGATTTCCTCTATAAAATTCACAAATTCAATTAACATCGCCTTTTCTTTAGGCTACAAATTGGATACTAATCTGTTACATAACTTAAAGTTCCCCTTAATCCTAGCATCTTGAATCCGTTTATAAAGTTTCTTCGTTGAACTGTTAAAAACGGGTCCATCTAATTTTGTATCAACAACGGGGTTCTTTGTTATCAGGTCATCATTGGGTGTTGCTTCATCTTCCCCACACTTAGGCATTTTTATTGGTTCAACAGTTTTGGTTGGTGAAGATTGAAACTTTTGATTCACAAAGGTGACCGATTTATCACCATGCCTAAGTGTCATTCTACCTTCTCTTACATCAAAGAACGCCTCGGTGGTTGCTAAAAATGGGCGACGTAAAATTAGAGGAATATCAAGGTCTTCCTCCATATTAATAACTATGAAATTTGCAACAAAAGTCAAACTTCCCACTTTAACAAGTAAATTATTGGCTATTCCAACTGGGTGTTTAATGGTTTGATCAAATAATTGAACACCTATTCTGGTTGGTCTTAATTTACCCACACCTAATCTTTTGTATAAGGAAAGAGGCATAACATTCTCACTCGCTCCTAAATCTGCGAGCCCATTATACATAGCACCATCATTAAGCAAGCAAGAAATGATAAATTCACCTGGAGCTCCTACTTTAGTAAGTAGAGTTGGTTTGTCAACCTTTTTCGGGTGCTCTTTTCTTGGTTCTTTCACTTCTACTTGAACTTCTTGTTCATATTTTTCTTTGTTTCTTGGAATGAGAGGTTTATATAGAAATTCTTCTTCATCACTCCAATTTGAAATCTCTCCATCTTTCACTTTTGGTTTTTCACATGTCGTTAAAAACATATTTATGTTTTCATTCTGAGGGTTTTCTTTGGTGGTGAAATTATGATTAACTTCATTGTCAACTTCCATCGGACCATGTATGTAATGTTTAACTCTGTGACCATTAAATTTAAATTCAATCCCATTTAAATTTATTAATTCTATTGTTCCGTATGGGAAAACTCTTTTGACTATGAATGGTCCAGACCATCTTGATTTCAATTTTCCAGGAAATAGCTTGAATCGTGAATTGAAAAGAAGAACTCGGTCTCCTTCCTTAAATTCTTTTGAACTTCTGATTCTTTTATCATGCCATTTCTTCGTTCTTTCCTTATAGATTAACGAGTTCTCATATGCATCATGTCTTAATTCTTCTAATTAGTTTAGTTGACTTAATCGTAAACGGCCAGCTTCATGTAAATCAAGATTACATGTCTTCAAAGCCCAAAATGCTTTATGCTCAATTTCTACTGGAAGGTGACATGCTTTTTCGTAAACAAGTTTAAAAGGTGTGGTGCCAATTGGAGTTTTGTAGGTTGTTCTAAAAGCCCAGAGTGCATCCTCCAATTTCATGGACCATTCCTTCGGATTTGATCCTACAGTTTTCTCTAGAATACGTTTTAAAGCTCGGTTGGTATTTTCAACTTGTCCACTTGTTTGTGGATGATCAGTGGTTGAGATTTTATGAGTTAATCCATATCTTTTGAGAACTTTATCAAGTTGATTATTACAAAAATGAGTACCCCCGATCACTTATTAAAGCTTTCGGTGTTCCGAACCTAGCAAAAAGACGTTTTAAGAAGTTGACTACAACTCGTGCATCGTTAGTTGGAAGAGCTTGTGCTTCCGCCCATTTAGATACATAATCAATGGCAACGAGAATGTATAGATTATTATGAGATTTTGGAAATGGTCCCATAAAGTCAATACCCTAAACGTCAAATACTTCGCATACTTGAATGACATTTTGTGGCATTTCATCACGTTCACTTATTTTTCCGGCCCTTTGACAAGCATCACAGGATTTGCAAAGAAGGTGTGCGTCTTTGAAAATTGTAGGCCAATAGAATCCAGCGTCGAAGACTTTCCTTGCTGTGAGCTGAGGCACATAATGCCCTCATGTTGGTCCTGTGTGACAATGGTTTAAGATTTGACTAGCTTCATCCCCGAATATGCATCGGCGTATTATTCTATCGGGACAACTTTTGAACAAATGTGGATCTTTCGAGAAATAGTTTTTTATATCACTAAAGAATTTCTTTCGTTTTTGGTACGACAACCCTTTTTCAAGTAATCCACATACTAAGTAGTTTGCATAGTCTGCAAACCATGGAATTTCATTATAATCGATATTCAAAAGATATTCATCGGGAAAGTTGTCTTGTATGGTCGATTCATTTAGAACTTCTAGTTCAGGATTTTCAAGACGGGAAAGATGATCAGCTGTGAGATTTTCTGCTCCCTTTTTGTCTCGGATTTTGATATCGAACTCTTGTAAGAGTAAGATCCAACGGATTAATCATGGTTTGGCATCTTGTTTTGAAAATAGGTTTCAAAGAGCAGAATGGTCGGTATATACCACCAGTTTAGCTAGAACGAGATATGAACGAAATTTGTCAAAAGCAAAGACGATAGCAAGGAGTTCTTTTTCAGTAGTTGTGTAATTCATTTGTGCTCCTTGTAACGTCTTACTAGCGTAATAAATAGGTTGAAATTGTTTTTCAATTCTTTGACCTAAAACGGCTCCTATTGCAAAATCACTTGCATCGCACATGAGTTCAAATGGTAGATTCCAATTTGGAGTTATCATGATCGATTAGTGAGTTTTTCTTTAAGAATATTAAAAGATTTGATGCATTCATCTGAAAAGATGAATGGAGCATCTTTTTCAAGGAGTTTATTCATAGGAGTGGCAATTTTAGAAAAATCTTTTATGAAACGTCGGTAAAAACCGGCATGCCCTGGAAAACTCCTAACTCCTCTAACATTGGTGGGATGTGGAAGTTTAACAATTACATCAACTTTAGCTTTATCCACTTCAATTCATTCCTTTGAAATTTTATGACCAAGAACGATGCCTTCTTTAACCATGAAATGGCATTTCTCCTAATTAAGAACTGGATTTGATTGTTCGCATCAAATAAGCATTCGTTCAAGATTAACTAGACATGTTTCAAAAGTATCACCGAAAACTGAAAAGTCATACATGAAAACTTCCATGCATTCTTCTATCATGTCGTGAAAAATTGCCATCATGCACCTTTGAAAGATTGCAGGGGCGTTGCAAAGTCCAAATGGCATGCGTTTGTAAGCAAAAGTACCGTAAGGGCACGTGAATGTGGTTTTATCTTGGTCCTCAGGTGCGATTGGAATTTGAAAGTATCCGGAGAAACAGTCAAGAAAACAATAGTAACTATTCCCAGCTAACCTTTCCAACATTTGATCAATGAAAGGTAAGGGAAAGTGATCTTTTCTGGTGGCGTCATTTAATTTTCTATAATCAATACAGACACGCCATCCTGTTACAGTCCTAGTAGGAATAAGCTCATCTTTTTCATTTGTGATGACAGTGATGCCACCCTTCTTAGGTACGCATTGAACTGGGCTTACCCATGAACTATCAGAGATTGGATAAATTAAACCTGCATCGAGCAGTTTAATAATTTCTTTCTTAACAACATCTTGCATATTAGGATTTAGTCTTCGTTGGCATTGCACATACGTTTTATGACCTTTTTCCATAAGGATTTTATGTATGCAATACGAAGGACTTATGCCTTTAATGTCATGAGTCTTCCATGCAATAGCTGATTTATGAGTTTTTAGCATAGAAATGAGTTGAGATTTTTCATTTTCTGTAAAAGAAGACGATATTATTACAGGTAATTCAGATTCACCATGTAAATAAGCGTATTCCAAATGGGTTGGAAGTGGCTTTAACTCTAATATCGGTGGTTCTTCTATCGATGATTTATATCGATATCTGTCTTCCTCTTTTAGCATTTGAAGTTCTTCTATTGTTGGTTCGTATTCATTTGCCATAAGTGCGACTAACATTTCAGCTTCGTCAATTGGTTCAGTTCCTTCTCCTAAAGAACATTCTCCTGTTCCTTGTAATTCTGAAAATTCTTGTAACAATTCTGCATGTGAATCTATAGTTTGAATATAATAACATGTATCATCTTAAGACTGCGGTTGTTGCATGGCTCTATCAACAGAAAAAGTAACACTCTCTTCCTCTATACTTAGGGTCAGTTTCTTACCAAACACGTCTATTATTGCTTTAGTCGTGTTTAAGAATGGTCTTCCTAATATGAAAGGAACTCGAGAATCTTCTTCCATGTCCAGAATAACAAAGTCTACTGGAAATACTAAAGTACCAACTTTAACTAGCATGTTCTCCATTATCCCTCTAGGATATTTTACTGATCGATCGGATAGTTGTATGCGTATTCGTGTTGGTTTCAATTCTCCGAGGTCTACTTTAGCGTATAGTGAATACGGCATTAAATTTATACTAGCACCTAAGTCTGCCAATGCTTCTATTAAACTAAGACTACCCAGAAAATATGGAATTGTGAAACTTCCTGGATCTGATAATTTTTCAGGTAGTTTATTCAACAGCACTGCAGAACAATTAGCATTCATTGTAACAGCCGAGAGTTCTTCCATTTTCTTTCTATTTGTGATTAGATCTTTCAGAAATTTAGCATATCTTGGCATTCCTGAAATCACATCAATGAAAGGAAGATTGACATTTATTTGTTTAAACATATCCAAGAATTTAGATTGCTCGGCTTCAAGTCTCTCTTTTCTCATTTTACTCGGGTAAGGAAGCGGTGGCTGGTATGGTTTAACATAAGGCTTTGCCTTAACTGTGTTATCTTCATTAACCTTTTCAACTACCGGTTCTGATTCCTTCTCTTGCTCAGGCTGTGGTGCCTGTGTAGTAGGAATAGAGTCATCAGAAATTACAGGTATTTCAGGTGGTTTGAGTGTAATACCACTTCTTGTGGTAATGGCTTTAGCTGTTTCATTTCGGGGGTTAGCATTTGTATCGCTAGGTAGACTCCCAGGTTTTCTTTCACCTATCAACCTTGCTAGGTTACTCACTTCTTGTTCCAGATTTTGTAAAGAAGCTTGTTGATTTCTAAATGCTTGTGCATTTTGTTCATTAGTTTGTTTCTGAGATGTGAAAAATTGAGTTTGAGATTCAAATAGCTTCGACATCATATCTTCTAAATTTGGCTTTTTATCATCGGTTTGTGGTGGTTTAATTAGAAATATATGTCTTTGCTGGTTGTAAGTATTATTAGATACTTGTTGATTGCTAGGACCTTGTTGGTTGTTGTATGGAACATTTTGGTTATAATTCTGATGTTGATTGTAGTTTGGTTGTAGTGACCCGAACTTTTCCATGTTTATATATATTAATTGAGATTGATATTTACATGATTAAATGTTTCCAACATGTTAAGCAATCAAACTTACTAAGACTTGATTAATTGAAATATGTTTCATATAGATAATTGACCACCCAAGTTGACCGGCGATTCACGAACGTTAAAACTTGTAAAAACAACATGACGATATATATATGGATATACATATGGTTAACATGAGATTATGATAATTAAGTATCTCCATAAGTATATTAACAATGAGTTATATACATATAAACAAGACTACTAACTTAAGGATTTCGAAACGAGACATATATGTAACGATTATCTTTGTAACGACATTTAAATGTATATATATCATATTAAGATATATTAATATATCATAATATCATGATAATATAATAATTTAACATCTCATTAGATATAATAAACAATGGGTTAACAACATTAATTGAGATCGTTAACTTAAAGGTTTCAAAACAACACTTACATGTAACGACTAACGATGACTTAACGACTCAGTTAAAATGTATATACATGTAGTGTATTTAGATGTATTAAAATACTTTTGGAAGACTTCAAGACATATATCAAAACACTCATACTTAACGAAAATGGTTACAGTTACTTTCCCATTCTTTTCTTGCATCGAGAATTCTAGTCGTATTCTTACCCGTATTATACACAGCTTCAAAACGTACTTACTATGGGTATATACCAATAGGAACTAGCATGGGATTCCACTCTTGATTATTTCATGTATGACTAATCAATTTTAACTTCTACCATGAGCTAGTCAACTAACTAGAACTCCTTTTAACCCCACTCACCACTCACCAATTACCACTCATCATTCACTCCATTTCACTTCCAATTCTCTTTCTAATTCTCTCTCAACATACACACACTATTATGAAAGTATTTTTCCAGTAGTTAATCATCATCTTCATCAAAAATCACTTCAAGCATCAAGCTATAATTATCATAGGAAGAACACTTCAAGAACACTTCAAAAATCCCTTCAAGTTTACTAATTTACTTCCAAGCTTTCTAATCCATTCCAAGTAATCATCTAAGATCAAGAAACCTTTGTTATATACAGTAGGTTATCTTTCTTATTCAAGGTAATATTAATATTCAAACTTTGATTCAATTTCTATAACTATAAACTATCTTAATTCGAGTAAAAATCTTACTTGAACTTGTTTTTGTGTCATGATCCTACTTCAAGAACTTTCAAGCCATCCAAGATCCTTTGAAGCTAGATCATTTCTTGTCACTTCCAGTATGTTTACCTACTAAACTTGAGGTAGTAATGATGTTCATAACATCATTCGATTCATATATATAAAACTATCTTATTCGAAGGTTTAAACTCGTAATCACTAGAACATAGTTTAGTTAATTCTATACTTGTTGGCAAACAAAAGTTAATCCTTCTAACTTGACTTTTAAAATTAACTAAACACATGTTCTATATCTATATGATATGCTAACTTAATGATTTAAAACCTGGAAACACGAAAAACACCGTAAAACCGGATTTACGCCGTCGTAGTAACACCGCGGGCTGTTTTGGGTTAGTTAATTAAACTATGAAAAACTTTGATTTAAAAGTTGTTATTCTGGGAAAATGATTTTTATTATGAACATGAAACTATATCCAAAAATTATGGTTAAACTCAAAGTGGAAGTATGTTTTCTAAAATGGTCATCTAGACGTCGTTCTTTCGACTGAAATGACTACCTTTACAAAAATGACTTGTAACTTATTTTTCCGATTATAAACCTATACTTTTTCTGTTTAGATTCATAAAATAGAGTTCAATATGAAACCATAGCAATTTGATTCACTCAAAACGGATTTAAAATGAAGAAGTTATGGGTAAAACAAGATTGGATAATTTTTCTCATTTTAGCTACGTGAAAATTGGTAACAAATCTATTCCAACCATAACTTAATCAACTTGTATTGTATATTATATAATCTTGAGATACCATAGACACGTATACAATGTTTCTACCTATCATGTCGACACATCTATATATATTTCGGAACAACCATAGACACTCTATATGTGAATATTGGAGTTAGCTATACAGGGTTGAGGTTGATTCCAAAATATATATAGTTTGAGTTGTGATCAATACTGAGATACGTATACACTGGGTCGTGTATTGATTCAAGATAATATTTATCGATTTATTTCTGTACATCTAACTGTGGACAACTAGTTGTAGGTTACTAACGAGGACAGCTGACTTAATAAACTTAAAACATCAAAATATATTAAAAGTGTTGTAAATATATTTGAACATACTTTAATATATATGTATATATTGTTATAGGTTCGTGAATCAACAGTGGTCAAGTCTTACTTCTCGACGAAGTAAAAATATGTGAAAGTGAGTTATAGTCCCACTTTTAAAATCTAATATTTCTGGGATGAGAATACATGCAGGTTTTATAAATGATTTACAAAATAGACACAAGTACGTGAAACTACATTCTATGGTTGAATTATCGAAATCGAATATGCCCCTTTTTATTAAGTCTGGTAATCTAAGAATTAGGGAACAGACACCCTAATTGACGCGAATCCTAAAGATAGATCTATTGGGCCTAACAAACCCCATCCAAAGTACCGGATGCTTTAGTACTTCGAAATTTATATCATATCCGAAGGGTGTCCCGGAATGATGGGGATATTCTTATATATGCATCTTGTTAATGTCGGTTACCAGGTGTTCACCATATGAATGATTTTTATCTCTATGTATGGGATGTGTATTGAAATATGAAATCTTGTGGTCTATTATTCTGATTTGATATATATAGGTTAAACCTATAACTCACCAACATTTTTGTTGACGTTTTAAGCATGTTTATTCTCAGGTGATTATTAAGAGCTTCAGCTGTCGTATACTTAAATAAGGACGAGATTTGGAGTCCATGCTTGTATGATATTGTGTAAAAACTGCATTCAAGAAACTTATTTTGTTGTAACATATTTGTATTGTAAACCATTATGTAATGGTCGTGTGTAAACAGGATATTTTAGATTATCATTATTTGATAGTCTAAGTAAAGCTTTTTAAACCTTTATTTATGAAATAAAGGTTATGGTTTGTTTTAAAAATGAATGCAGTCTTTGAAAAACGTCTCATATAGAGGTCAAAACCTCGCAACGAAATCAATTAATATGGAACGTTTTTAATCAATAAGAACGGGACATTTCAGTTGGTATCAGAGCGTTGGTCTTAGAGAACCAGAATTTTGCATTAGTGTGTCTTATCGAGTTTGTTAGGATGCATTAGTGAGTCTGGACTTCGACCGTGTTTACTTGAAAAATGATTGCTTAACAAATTTTGTTGGAAACTATATATTTTTAACATGTGAATATTATGTGATATATTAATCTCTTAACGCGTTTGATATTATGTGATAGATGTCTACCTCTAGAACAAGTCCCGTTGACTCACCTAATAATAATGAAGAGTCAATGTAAATTGGAATGATTCGTGGACTGATTCACAAGTTCCCGAAGAGGAACCGGAAGAAGAGTCGGAACCAGAAGAAGATTCGGAACCGGAAGAATAATCGGAACCGGATGAAGAAGTAGAACCGGTGGGGGAAATAATAAAACGGTTAAGTAAAAGAAAATCCTCAACCAATCGACCAAGGTTAATTATGGTCAATGGTGTTTCCGCTAAGGAAGCAAAATATTGGGAAGATTACCAATTCTCCGATGAATCGGATTCTGACGAGAATTCCGATGATGTTATAGAAATTACCCCAACTGAATTTAAAAAGGCAAATGAAAATAATAAGGGAAAGGGCATAAAAATAGACAAATCTAATTCCAACCCCGATGAACTTTATATGTATCGTCAACCCCCGAAGTCCTTAAGTTGTAACAATGACCCGGGAACCTCTAAACCACCAGGTTTTTCTAAACCAATGTGGAAAACGACGGCTCGTATTAGGGAAACATCATATATCCCTAGAAACTTGGCAAAACGAACCAAAACCGAAGAAGAAGAAACAAGCGAGTCGGAATAAGATAGTTGTATTCGTGTGGTGTAATATATGTAATATAGTGTGCTTATGCTTTATGATATATGTAAAAATTGCTTGTATTAATAAGTATTTTTTTTATGAATCTAACTCTTGTCTATTTTACAGTATAAAAACACAAAATAAATAGACAACCCAATATTTTAAGAGACCTACCCGGAGACATGATTGATGAAATCTTGTCTAGAGTCGGTCAGAATTCTTCGGCACAACTATTTAAGGCGAGATCAGTTTGTAAGACATTCGAAGAACGTTCCAAGAATGCCTTGGTTTATAAAAGGCTTTCGTTCGAAAGATGGGGGATATCACATTGGGAAATCCATAAGTTACGATGTGTTTACTTTGACGCATATATTGCGGGGAACCCAAATGCTATTTTACGCAATGGGTTAAGAAATTATTTTGACTCAATATATCCGAATATTGGACTTCGTGATTTAGAAAAAGCGGCTAACATGCAACATAAAGAAGCATGTTATGCTTACGGATTAGTAATGTTCGCTTCTCACCAAAGTGAGAACAAGAACATCGGCCTACAACTATTAAACAAAACGTTCCCACAAGTGACGGAGTCGGTAATTGGGTAAGAAATGAGGTTTTTAGATTGTTACGGGACTGTTAGACATTACGTAACCCTCGTCCCTTTGACGACGTTACAACACGCTGTCTTATCAACGGCCATAACGGTTATGTTCCACAAGACCAAGGATGGGAAGTAGTCCTAGTAAAACCAGAATGCATGACTTGTTTCTGGACGTATGAATTACGTGTCTTTATTGCCTTTGCTGAACGACTTGTGTACTAGCTAGAATTATCTTCACAACTATCTTGTATCAAAGTTATTGTGTGCTATATTTCATGCTTTATGTAAAATAAGCGGTATTGTAAGTTTGTAAAATATTGTATAAAAGTTTGAACGCGAAATATTATTATAATCAGTTTTTCATATAGAATTGTAGTAGTTGAATTGTATATTAGCTACTAAGTATGAACTTAACGGGTAGGTACTACCCGAATTTAAACTTATAAAACGCTAATATGAAGAAAAAGCTTTTATAAGTGAGTTCATATTATGCTACGAAATACTATTAACTACTCTTAATATTCTGTATGATTAACTTGTTCCATTTGACTATTTTGAAGGAAATGGCACCGACTACTCGACACACCGTGAATATGAATGAAGAGGAATTCCGTACTTTTCTAGCTTCAAACATAGCCGCAGTACAGGCTGCGCTACATACCAACAATAACCTTGGATCTAGCAGTACAGGAAATCGTGTAGGATGCACCTACAAAGAATTCACTGCCTGCAAACCTTTGGAATTTGATGGAACTGAAGGACCGATCGGATTGAAATGGTGGACCGAGAAGGTCGAATCGGTGTTTGCCATAAGTAAGTGTACTGAAGAGGACAAAGTAAAGTACGCTACACATACCTTCACAGGTTCTGCGTTAACATGGTGGAATACCTATCTAGAGCAAGTGGGACAAGACGATGCGTACGCACTACCGTGGTCAGCATTCAAGCACTTGATGAACGAGAATTACCGTCCCAGAACCGAGGTCAATAAGCTCAAGACAGAACTTAGAGGGTTACGAACCCAAGGATTTGATATTACCACGTACGAAAGACGATTCACAGAATTATGCCTATTGTGTCCCGGGAGCATTCGAAGATGAGGAAGAGAAGATCGACGCGTTTGTGAAAGGATTACCGGAAAGAATCCAAGAAGATATAAGTTCACACGAGCCCGCCTCCATACAACAGGCATGTAGAATGGCTCACAAACTAGTGAACCAGATTGAAGAAAGAATTAAAGAACAGACTGCTGAAGAGGCCAATGTGAAGCAAGTCAAAAGAAAGTGGGAGGAAAACGGTGATAAGAATCACCAATACACCAACAACAGCAATTACAACAATAATCGCAACAATTATCCCAACAATCGCAACATCAATCGCAACTACAACAAACGGCCCAACAACAACAACAACAACAACAACAACAACAACAACAACAACAACAACAACAACAACAACAACAACAACAACAACAACAACAACAACAACAACAACAACAACAACAACAACAGCAACTACAACAATCATCCCAACAACAATAATAACCGCAACAACAACAACAATCAGAAGCAGCTATGCCAAAGGTGTGAAAAGTATCACTCAGGGTTCTGCACCAAATTTTGCAACAAGTGTAAAAGAAATGGTCATAGCGCGGCGAAGTGTGAGGTCTACGGACCAGGGGTTAATAGAACGAAAGGAACAAATGGTGTCGGAACGAGTAATGGCGGAGCAAGTAGTGTCGGAGCAAGTTATGCCAATGTAGTTTGTTATAAATGTGGAAAACCGGGCTACATTATTAGAAATTGCCCGAACCAGGAGAACACGAATGGACAAGGCCACAGAAGAGTTTTCAATATTAATGCGGCAGAGGCACAGGAAGACCCGGAGCTTGTTACGGGTACGTTTCTTATTGACAATAATTCTTCTTACGTTTTATTTGATTCGGGTGCGGATAGAAGCTATATGAGTAGAGATTTTTGTGCTAAATTAAGTTGTCCATTGATGCCTTTGGATAGTAAATTTTTACTCGAATTAGTAAATGGTAAATTAATTTCAGCAGATAATATCTGTCGGAATCGAGAAATTAAACTGGTTAGCGAAACATTTAAGATTGATTTGATACCAGTAGAGTTAGGGAGTTTTGATGTGATAATCGGTATGGACTGGTTGAAAGAAGTGAAAGCAGAGATCGTTTGTTACAAAAATGTAATTCGCATTATACGAGAAAAAGGAAAACCCTTAATGGTGTATGGAGAAAAGGGCAACACGAAGCTACATCTTATTAGTAATTTGAAGGCACAAAAACTAATAAGAAAAGGTTGCTATGCTGTTCTAGCACACGTCAAGAAAGTACAAACTGAAGAAAAGAGCATCAATGATGTTCCCGTCGCAAAAGAATTTCCCGATGTATTTTCGAAAGAATTACCGGGATTACCCCCACATCGATCCGTTGAATTTCAAATAGATCTTGTACCAGGAGCTGCACCAATAGCTCGTGCTCATAACAGACTCGCACCCAGCGAGATGAAAGAACTGCAAAGCCAATTACAAGAAATTTTAGAGCATCGTTTCATTCGACCAAGCACATCACCGTGGGGAGCTCCTGTTTTGTTTGTCAAGAAGAAAGATGGTACATTCAGGTTGTGTATCGACTACCGAGAGTTGAACAAACTTACCATCAGGAACCGCTACCCACTATTATACACAGCTTCAAAACGTACTTACTATGGGTATATACCAATAGGAACTAGCATGGGATTCCACTCTTGATTATGTCATGTATGACTAATCAATTTTAACTTCTACCATGAGCTAGTCAACTAACTAGAACTCCTTTTAACCCCACTCACCACTCACCAATTACCACTCATCATTCACTCCATTTCACTTCCAATTCTCTTTCTAATTCTCTCTCAACACACACACACTATTATGAACGTATTTTTCCAGTAGTTAATCATCATCTTCATCAAAAATCACTTCAAGCATCAAGCTATAATCATCATAGGAAGAACACTTCAAGAACACTTCAAAAATCCCTTCAAGTTTACTAATTTACTTCCAAGCTTTCTAATCCATTCCAAGTAATCATCTAAGATCAAGAAACCTTTGTTATATATAGTAGGTTATCTTTCTTATTCAAGGTAATATTCATATTCAAACTTTGATTCAATTTCTATAACTATAAACTATCTTAATTCGAGTAAAAATCTTACTTGAACTTGTTTTTGTGTCATGATCCTACTTCAAGAACTTTCAAGCCATCCAAGATCCTTTGAAGCTAGATCATTTCTTGTCACTTCCAGTAGGTTTACCTACTAAACTTGAGGTAGTAATGATGTTCATAACATCATTCGATTCATATATATAAAACTATCTTATTCGAAGGTTTAAACTCGTAATCACTAGAACATAGTTTAGTTAATTCTAAACTTGTTCGCAAACAAAAGTTAATCTTTCTAACTTGACTTTTAAAATTAACTAAACACATGTTCTATATCTATATGATATGCTAACTTAATGATTTAAAACCTGGAAACACGAAAAACACCGTAAAATCGGATTTACGCCGTCGTAGTAACACCGCGGGCTGTTTTGGGTTAGTTAATTAAAAACTATGATAAACTTTGATTTAAAAGTTGTTATTCTGAGAAAATGATTTTTATTATGAACATGAAACTATATCCAAAAATTATGGTTAAACTCAAAGTGGAAGTATCTTTTTTTAAAATGGTCATCTAGACGTCGTTCTTTCGACTGAAATGACTACCTTTACAAAAATGACTTGTAACTTATTTTTCCGACTATAAACCTATACTTTTTCTGTTTAGATTCATAAAATAGAGTTCAATATGAAACCATAGCAATTTGATTCACTCAAAACGGATTTAAAATGAAGAAGTTATGGGTAAAACAAGATTGGATAATTTTTCTCATTTTAGCTACGTGAAAATTGGTAACAAATCTATTCCAACCATAACTTAATCAACTTGTATTGTATATTATGTAATCTTGAGATACCATAGACATGTATACAATGTTTCGACCTATCATGTTGACACATCTATATATATTTCGGAACAACCATAGACACTCTATATGTGAATGTTGGAGTTAGCTATACAGGGTTGAGGTTGATTCCAAAATATATATAGTTTGGGTTGTGATCAATACTGAGATACGTATACACTGGATCGTGGATTGATTCAAGATAATATTTATCGATTAATTTCTGTACATCTAACTGTGGACAACTAGTTGTAGGTTACTAACGAGGACAGCTGACTTAATAAGCTTAAAACATCAAAATATATTAAAAGTGTTGTAAATATATTTTGAACATACTTTAATATATATGTATATATTGTTATAGGTTCGTGAATCAACAGTGGCTAAGTCTTACTTCTCGACGAAGTAAAAATCTGTAAAAGTGAGTTATAGTCCCACTTTTAAAATCTAATATTTCTGGGATGAGAATACATGCAGGTTTTATAAATGATTTACAAAATAGACACAAGTACGTGAAACTACATTCTATGGTTGAATTATCGAAATCGAATATGCCCCTTTTTATTAAGTCTGGTAATCTAAGAATTAGGAAACAGACACCCTAATTGACGCAAATCCTAAAGATATATCTATTGGTCCTAACAAACCCCATCCAAAGTACCGGATGCTTTAGTACTTCGAAATTTATATCATATCCGAAGGGTGTCCCGGAATGATGGGGATATTCTTATATATGCATCTTGTTAATGTCGGTTACCAGGTGTTCACCATATGAATGATTTTTATCTCTATGTATGGGATGTGTATTGAAATATGAAATCTTGTGGTCTATTATTCTGATTTGATATATATAGGTTAAACCTATAACTCACCAACATTTTTGTTGACGTTTTAAGCATGTTTATTCTCAGGTGATTATTAAGAGCTTCCGCTGTCGCATACTTAAATAAGGACGAGATTTGGAGTCCATGCTTGTATGATATTGTGTAAAAACTGCATTCAAGAAGCTTATTTTGTTGTAACATATTTGTATTGTAAACCATTATGTAATGGTCGTGTGTAAACAGGATATTTTAGATTATCATTATTTGATAGTCTACGTAAAGCTTTTTAAACCTTTATTTATGAAATAAAGGTTATGGTTTGTTTTAAAAATGAATGCAGTCTTTGAAAAACGTCTCATATAGAGGTCAAAACCTCGCAACGAAATCAATTAATATGGAACGTTTTTAATCAATAAGAACGGGACATTTCATTGGTCTTGGCGGTTGATAATTATTTTGATAATTATTTCCAGGCCTTTGGTTCATGTATGAAACATTCTCTCTTTGTTCCATTGTTTGTTCAATACTGAGACAATCTTTTGTCAAATGTGGTCCTCCACACTGCTCACAACTAATTCGTATTGCGTGAATATCTTTAGTCATCTTTTCCATTCATCTTTCAAAAGCATCTAACTTTGCTGAAATGGAATCAAAGTCATGGCTAGAATCGGCTCTAGCCGCTTTAGATGATCTAATGATGTCTTTTTCTTGATGCCACTCATGTGAGTGGGAGGCTGTGTTATCGATAATTTTGTAAGCTTTAGTTGCGGTTTTCTTCATAATGGAACCACCAGCTGCTATGTCGATGTCTTTTCGTGTAGTAATGTCGCATCCTTGGTAGAATATTTGCACTATTTGATAAGTGTCTAAACCGTGTTGATCACATCCTCTCAACAACTTTCCGAATCTTGTCCACGCCTCATATAATGTTTCATTTGGTTTTTGCGCGAACGTAACAATTTTTCCTTGAAGTCTCACGGCTTTAGATGTCGGAAAGAATCTCTTAAGAAATTTCTCAACTAAAACATCTCATGTATCAATCGCCCCTTCAGGTAACGATTCTAACCAATCTTTGGCTTCTCCCTTTAAAGTCCAGGGAAATAACATGAGATAGATCTGTTCATCCTCAACTTCTCTGATTTTAAATAGAGTACAAATCCTATTAAAGTTTTGAAGATGTTCGTTTGGATCTTCTTTTGGCGTACCACTAAATTGGCACTGATTAGTTACCATGTGTAGGATTTGTCCTTTGATTTCATAATCTGGCGCATTAATATCTGGTTGAGTAATGGCATGACTTTGACCAGTGAGTGTAGCTCTCATTCGGTCTTCCATACTTAGAGGTTCCTGATTTTTCCATGATTGAATTTGTTGAATCTGAATCACTAGAGAATTCTGATTTAATGGTTTGTTCCTCGACAATCTCTGGTTGAGTAATTTGTGGTTCAGGAGGAATGATTAGTGGTTCAGGATCTCTGAATTGTCCTTGAATATCCTCTGGGTTCTCAATTGTGAGGTCGGGTTCAAAAAATGGATTATAGGAAATTAGAATTGGAGTACTTGGTCAACTTGTAAAGCGTCTATATCTTAATCTAAAGAATTACTTATTAGTTTTTATAACTCTTAATAAAAAAAATATGAACTTTTTAATTTAAACACTTAAAAATATAGATATATATTTCTCTTTTCTTTCTTTATATTTTTGTTTTTAATATTTAAAACTTACATATATATATTTTTTTTTAAAATGGCTTAAAACTTAATAAATTTTTTTTATAGTGTTTCGCTTCGGCGTTTTCCCCGGCAGCGACGCCAAAAATACTTGATGTGTGCGAGGTGTAGTACGAAATAGATATTATTTTATTACGAAATACTATTAAATACGATACAATTTTACACAAGTTATTTATATATTTATTGAATGGATATAACTAAACCTTGCTACAACACTTATAGACAGTGTACCTAATTGTAGAGTAGTGTAGCTTTTAGTAAGTTCGGTTCGTTTTACAGGGATACAGCTAAGGTTAACGCTATATTTATTTTAAACTATATATATATATATATATATATATATATATATATATATATATATATATATATATATATATATATATATATATATATATATATATATATATATATATATACAGTAGTATTATTATTATTATTATTATTATAAAAAGGGGGTTTTACCGTTTAATGACCGGTTTGTCGATTTTAAGTCCTAATGCAAAATATTAACTTAATTTAAAGTGTAAAGTAAATGACGATAAATAAAAATGCGATAAAATAAAAGTGCAATAATTTAAAGTACGATAAATAAAATGACGATAAATAAAGTGCGATGAGATATAAAATAAAGGAATTATGCTTATTTAAACTTCCGTAATCATGATGTTTGACTTGTTGATTTTAATTTATTATCATGGGTTAATTGTCATTTGTACTGAATTATTCGATATGTCCATATGGTTTTGTCCATAATAGTCCATCGGGTATAATTATAAAGTGCGAGAGTCTTTGCCAAATTAACCTTATATCCGAAGTCAAATATTCCAACTAATTGGGGATTCGAACTGTAACAAGGTCTTAATACTTTGTTTAATGAATACACTAGGTTATCGACTGCGTGTAATCCAAGGTTTTAATACATTGTTAACAATTACACCAATTATGTAACAACCCAAACCGTTATTCAACCGAATATGCAACATAAAACTTTTTTTTTATTCAGTAAAGGTGCGCGGAGCGCACCACCTTGTGTGCGCGGCGCGCACAAGGCCTGGCAGCCCGCTGTCCAAAATTTCCATTTTTCGTTTAAAGATCTCCCACTTCCTGACACTTTTAGACGAAACGCTTTTCACAACATTTTATATTAGTTAAAACTAACACGTTCCATTAATAAAATGAGTTTTACGACACTGGGCCCACATATGCCCAAGTTACCCTTTAAGTACAAAATACAAGTTTCGACCACATGATTTAAACACAAAATAAAGACCGAGCATGGTGATTGGGGATACGCTACCCAATCCTAATCAATCCAAAAGCATGTCTTCTAAAGCAAACTACGCAAGTCCACTAGTTCCCACGCTTACCTGAGCCACCGTCTCCATGCAAATCTATAAAAATGTAAACAACGAGAGGGTAAGCTAACGCTTAGTGAGTGAGAATATACTACATACAAATATATGCATAAAATGGACACGTCACACAATAATAATCAAATAGCACATACCGGAGCATCCAAGCATAAAGGCAACCTAATCTAAGCATACCGTACAACCGCTATACAACAAGCTAAAAATATCAACAACGTAAGTTCACCTACGATGATATGAACAACGCCATCAAGCTACACCCGGGGGTTAGCTACATCACAACAATACGATAAACTTCGATGTTCACAACATCCACTAGTATTCAAGATCTCAAGGCTAGCCCAACGAATGGTATCGTCAACATCGAACTTAATTCCCATCCGTCCTAATAAATGTGGTATCGTCAACATCGAACTTAAACCCACATATGAGGTATCGTCAACATCGAACTTAAACCCTCATCGAATGAATTAATGTGGTATCATCAACATCGAACTTAAACCCACATATGAGGTATCGTCAACATCGAACTTAAACCCTCATCGAATGTCACTACAATAGTGGTATGGCTTCGTCAACATCGAACTTTAAATGCATACATGAGGTATCGTCAACATCGAACTTTAACCCTCATCTAAACCATCAAACAATATACTCTAGGATATGGTATCGTCAACATCGAACTTTAACCCATACCCCACAAATAAATAAATCATATACATACATATATAATTATTCCACTCACAAGCCCATGTGATAACGTACACACGAAGTGTGCACCTCGCCAAAGATGGTCAACCCAAACGCACAACCATGCCAATTGGACATGTACACAAGTCCATCAAATCCACCTATATGTGAAGTGAGCTCTATAGCCGAGGTTCACTTCACCCAACCCGCACCCATCCTACACATTCATATGCACATAGGATATTAACACTCACCTTATCGTCTTGATGAATGACTCCAAATAATCCGCAACGTGCCAATGGAAAGTACCTATTCCATTATCACAATACAAACAACACAATTAGGGTGGATTTACAAACCAACCCAATTCGACACTTAGTGCAATTTTGACCAATTGCACTTCCAAGCACAAACCGCGGCCAAACCAACCAATAATCACTAACACTAGTTACAATGGTCCTAATACGTCAATTAAACCCAAACACAAGTGTTAAACACTTATCATTCTCAAAATCACCCATAAACCCTAATTTTGACTCAATTCAAAATTAGTCATTCGAATACACTAAAATGGGTTCCAACACTTCCATAATCACCAAACCTAGTGATTAAACCCAATTCCAACCCAAAATCCACCAACAACAACAACAATAAACCCGATTACTAACATCAATAAACTCACTTCAAGAGTTTAAATGGGTTTCTCTACAAATCATGTTCAAACCCTAACTTTGGATATCAAATCAAACATTGACATTCAGAGTTAGAACTTACCACAACAACCAAAACGTAGCTAGGAACGAGGTGAACAACTTTAAAACCCGAGCTTTGGTGAGAATCCAACTCTTTCTTCTCCAAATGAAGCTTCCTCTCTCTAAAACTCTTCTCTCTCTAGGGTTTGAAGATGAGAGTGATGAATGGATTGGAAAGTGATCTAAAATTGGATCTAACCTAGCTGATAAGGCTTCAGATCTGACCCCAAGTGAAATGACCAAAATGCCCTTCATTAAACTCAAAAATAGAATAAGACAGAAATATGTCGCATGCATGGTGCGCGGCGCGCACCCTTAACCCTGCGCGGCGCGCACTTGGGTCTGCACAGTCTGTCTGCTTTTAAATTAATACCACGCTACACCCACTATACGTACATCATTTAAACTCTATGTGCCATAGATTTTAGGGTCTTACAACTCTCCCCACTTAGAATCGATCACGTCCTCGTGATCCTCGTCACGAAACCAAACGGACCCACACTCAATGGTCCCCGAACATACGTTTCAAACTGACTTCTTTCACAATTATCATAAACTCGAAGATTATTCTTACATACCCAAGACACACTTGCACGCATTCCGAGACATGCAATGCACACATCATTCAAACTCTACCACGATCGCTTAACACACGCGGAAACAAAATGTTTCCTTCCAACTTCTCTAGGCAATCCTTCCCAACGAATCGCCTTTAACACTAAATCGTCATCCGCGATTTATCAAATCCACAAATCCGAGCACTAAAACTTGTTCAATCGCTTACATCGGGAAAACTCAACCGACCTCGTACCGAGATATCAACTCCTAGCGTACCATACCAAGTACATCGCTAGTAACAACCACATTAAAGTCAACACCCAAACCGATGAAGACCGAGTAAAAGCCAATCCTTACGGATAACACTTACCACTCAACAACCCTTGTAGTGCGCAAACACGACTAATACGCAACTACCACAAATACGTTAGCAAAACACGACTATTGCATCACAATTTTACACCAAAATGGCCGAAACAACCCGATATTCACGTCCCAAATCAAAACGCAAGGAATGGTACTCTCATTTCCCACCAGTACTCGCATTTCCCGATAATGTTATACCATGACGATATAACAATACTCCTAACACATAACCAAAATCCAAAGGGAACGATTCCCGCGAATGAACCGTTAGCCACGCAGACGCAACTACTATGCATCACTAGTCCCTTGGGTGGTATCGTCGCCCGAACTTTAAACCCACCCATCCCACACGCTCTTTTGGCCTCAATCGACGAGTAGTATAACATCGCGCCCTGCTACACCATAGTGAATCCTAACGGAGTACACTTACCATCAACACACGCTCTTTTGGCCTTAATCACAACGAGTAGTGCAACATCGCGCACTGCTACACTATAGTGAATCCTGACAGGAACACACTAACCATTCACCCCATACAACAAGTATATTCACATACCTGGGAACATTCCATTCGCTTGGAATCTTTGCACACGCATTATACATACGTAAATACAACTCCATCACTATCGAGCAAGAACCACCTATATCGAACGTAGGCACAAAACAAATAATTCTCTAGAAGAGAATCCGACACACACGTCCCTTAACTGAGGGATCTCACCTTGCTCGTCAAACACGTCCATTATCTCTCAACGAGATTTACCTCATTACCACCTCGGTGATAATTTAAATCCAAATCATAAGTATAATTTAACCGAAATTGTACTCTACCACAAATCGACCAAATCTAGGTCCCGACACTAATTCCGGATCTACCAAAAGCATCATCCGAAATCTCACACAAAAACCTTCTCGTGCGGGAGTGTAACTCCACCACTTGGAACTATGTTCCATAACCGCATCGCCGTGGTAACATCATCCGCGATGATTACCACTATCCGTCATACGTGACCAATCTCTCCATCGGTCATAATACTCGAAACTCACGAATTCATTTTGCACACTAGAAATTGACGTTCACCGTCACCCGTTGGCTTTATTTAAACAACGACACCAAACCAACACAACACGCACCTTGTACAATCGTACAATGCTATCGGAAGGTAGACTTTACTAACAATTGGGTTTACACGGCCCATCACCACATGTTGCTCCAACCTTGAGCACACGAAGGATTTTAACCTATCCTTAAACAATTCGAACGAAGAGTTCACCACAATTTACACAAACTTTTCTCTCGCAATCATCCAATTGCTATAGCTTGTCAAATTTCCGCCTAGTCACTCATGTACATAAGGGTTTCTTTCCGGTACCCTAAGTACAATGTAACCGCAACACCATCGGAGTCGAACACCACGTTATTAGGTATGAAAGAGGCACCTATCATTGCATCCCATAGAATCCATTACCAACATTCATCGAGATCCAAAACATTCGACCTCTAGGTTTTCATCTACCCGACGAACCTCACGGTTCGTCAACTTCAACACAAGAGCGAACACGCTCTAACATCCGAACACCAATGCCCATTCCGATGGCTTGGTAGAACACTTTCCAAACACTAAGGAATGCTTGGTTGCACCCAGTCTTATGCCCTTCATCCGATAATCAAAATGTCACCATAGGGTAATTCCACGAGGAACGTCACCCATAACAATAACATGCACAACACAATGCATTCAACAAACCCGAACTCATCGGCACATAATAAATATTCAAAGGACATATTTATTAAAACGAAACGTACCTTAACGTCTCCTTGTCGCACCCATCCCCTCTAACTCGGGACACTCCGACTTACGATGTCCCTCCTTACGACAATAGTAGCACATCCCGTCATCACTTCTCGGCATTGTGCACTCCCATAACTTGTGGCCCCTAGCACTGCAATTGAAACATCTAGGTGCACAAGAATCCATCATGCCTTTACCCACATTACCCGTACTCGCACTTGTAGCCTTATTTTTCTTACTTGGGGCGCCGTAAGAATCAACCCTTCTCTTACTTGAAGGCTCACACATCCTTGATCGCGAATACGACTCGAAACCCCTAGCCACCGTGAATAACTCCTCAAACGACTTCGCGTATCCCCAGCTAATTTTGTTCTTCAAGTCATCATTCAAAGTTCGATAAAAATCCTCCATCAACAAACGATCATTCCCTAAATACTCCGAACAAAAATGAGCCTTCGCCATAAAGGTCGACTTGAGAGTATTCAAATCCATAGAACCCTGTTGCAAATTTCGCAACTCATTACGCAATTCAGACAAATTGGCTGAAGTTCGAAACTCCTCAAAGAATTCCTTCTTAAACTCATCCCACGATAACGCCATAAACGGTTCACCACCGACAAGATCAATCCTACCATCCAACCAATCCTTCGCCCTACCCCGCAACAAACTAGTAGCGAGTATTGTCCTCTTCTCGGGAGGACATTCAATAGTACGAAAACACCCTTCGACATCCGAGATCCAAGTTGTGCTTACCAAAGGATCCGGTTTTCCGTCATACATCGGGGGTTTAGTCCTCATGAAGCTCTTAAGACAACGCTCCGTTTCACCACTACTTTGAAATTCGGAATACTTCCTATCCATTTCTTCTCGTAACGCACTCATTTGCTCCGCAACGGCAGCCGCAACTCTAGCGTTAAACTCAACGTCGCTCGCCTCGATCCCATTTCCCGTAGCCATTCTAAGGAATGCAAACCATTAGTCCACGAACGTATAAAACCACACGCACAACACCGCATCATCTTGCTAAACACTCGTCGTACATCACTTGTTAGACACGATTTGCACCCGTAATAAGGTTTGCAAGTTCTTAGTACGCGCACACGCCGTATCCACTCGTTAGTACAACGACTATCTTGCTTGATGATATCCCCAACGCAAACAATAACAAAACACAATACAAAGTATTTTAATAATATCCACGTATTAATACACATGTTAGTTCACCCACAAACAAGGACACTAACTACAACCCATTCCGACCCGTACTCCTACAAGTCCCGCAACACATAAGCACACACAAAAGTCTAAGTCTAGGCACCTATCTCAAGTCACCTAAATCCCTTAGACCATGCTCTGATACCACTTGTAACAACCCAAACCGTTATCCAACCAAATATGCAACATAAAACTTTTTTTTTATTTAGTATAGGTGCGCGGCGCGCACCACCTTGTGTGCGCGACGCGCACAAGGCCTGGCAGCCCGCTGTCCAAAATTTCCATTTTTCGTTTAAATATCTCCCACTTCCCGACACTTTTAGATGAAACGCTTTTTACAACATTTTATATTAGTTAAAACTAACACGTTCCAATAATAAAATGAGTTTTACGACACCGGGCCCACATATGCCCAAGTTACCCTTTAAGTACAAAATACAAGTTTCGACCACATGATTTAAACACAAAATAAAGACCGAGCATAGTGATTGGGGATACGCTACCCAATCCTAATCAATCCAAAAGCACGTCTTCTAAAGCAAACTACGCAAGTCCACTAGTTCCCACGCTTACCCAAGCCACCGTCTCCATGCAAATCTATAAAAATGTAAACAACGAGAGGGTAAGCTAATGCTTAGTGAGTGAGAATATACTACATACATATATATATGCATAAAATGGACACGCCACACAATAATAATCAAATAGCACATATCGGAGCATCCAAGCATAAAGGCAAGCTAATCTAAGCATACCGTACGACCGCTATACAACAAGCTAAAAATATCAAAAACGTAAGTTCACCTACGATGATATGAACAACGCCATCAAGCTACACCCGGGGGTTAGCTACATCACAACAATACGATAAACATCGATGTTCACGACATCCACTAGTATTCAAGATCTCAAGGCTAGCCCAACGAATGGTATCATCAACATCGAACTTAATTCCCATCCGTCCTAATAAATGTGGTATCGTCAACATCGAACTTAAACCCACATATGAGGTATCGTCAACATCGAACTTAAACCCTCATCGAATGAATTAATGTGGTATCGTCAACATCGAACTTAAACCCACATATGAGGTATCGTAAACATCGAACTTAAACCCTCATCGAATGTCAATACAATAGTGGTATGGCTTCGTCAACATCGAACTTTAAATCCATACATGAGGTATCGTCAACATCGAACTTTAACCCTCATCTAAACCATCATACAATATACTCTAGGATATGGTATCGTCAACATCAAACTTTAACCCATACCCCACAAATAAATAAACCATATACATACATATATAATTATTCCACTCACAAGCCCATGTGATAACGTACACACGAAGTGTGTACCTCGCCAAAGATGGTCAACCCAAACGCACAACCGTGCCAATTGGACATGTACACAAGTCCATCAAATCCACCTATATGTGAAGTGAGCTCTATAGCCGAGGTTCACTTCACCCAACCCGCACCCATCCTGCACATACATATGCACATATGATATTAACACTCACCTTGTCATCTTGATGAATGCCTCCGAATAATCCGCAACGCGCCAATGGAAAGTACCTATTCCATTATCACAATACAAACAACAAAATTAGGGTGGATTTACAAACCAACCCCATTCGACACTTAGTGCAATTTCGACCAATTGCACTTCCAAGCACAAACCGCGCCCAAACCAACCAATAATCACTAACACTAGTTACAATGGTCCTAATATGTCAATTAAACCCAAACACAAGTGTTAAACACTTATCATTCTTAAAATCACCCATAAACCCTAATTTTGACTCAATTCAAAATTAGTCATTCGAATACACTAAAATGGGTTCCAACACTTCCATAATCACCAAACCTAGTGATTAAACCCAATTCCAAGTCCTAAATCATGGCTAAGTCGGTTTCCAACCCAAAACCCACCAACAACAACAATAAACCGGATTACTAACATCAATAAACTCACTTCAAGAGTTTAAATGAGTTTCTCTACAAATCAAGTTCAAACCCTAACTTTAGATATCAAATTAAACATTGAAATTCGGAGTTAGAACTTACCACAACAACCAAAACGTAGCTAGGAACGAGGTGAACAACTTTAAAACCTGAGCTTTGGTGAGAATCCAACTCTTTCTTCTCCAAATGAAGCTTCCTCTCTCTAAAACTCTTCTCTCTCTAGGGTTTGAAGATGAGAGTGATGAATGGATGTGAAAGTGATCTAAAATTGGATCTAACCCAACTGATAAGGCTTCAGATCCGACCCCAAGTGAAATGACCAAAATGCCCTTCATTAAACTCAAAAATAGAAAAAGACAGAAATATGTCGCAGGCATGGTGCGCGGCACGCACTAGGGTCTGCACAATCTGTCTGTTTTTAAATTAATACCACGCTACACCCACTATACGTACATCATTTAAACTCTCTGTGCCATAGATTTTAGGGTCTTACAAATTACCCTTGAATGTAATCCACCCCTGTTTTAATGAGTCCAGTGACTATTAATCCATCCCCGTGTCCGGTTAAATGAACAATTATCAGTATTTATAGATATCCCGCCCACCGTACCTAGTCAAGCGTATGTGGTTAAATATAAATACATCAAATTATAACCTTTATATTAAATTAACAAGATATCATTTAGTTAATTAAATATAAAGCCCATTAATAGCCCATAGTCCAATTTCCACAAGTGTCGGTCTTTTGTTCAAACCCCAATTATGGTCCAAAGCCCAATAACCCCGACTTAATATTTAGTCCAACATCACGATTACTTCGGCTTAAATAAGCATAATAATAACGTAGCTACAAAATATTAATTTAAAAAGGTTGAACATAACTTACAATGAGTATTAATCGCGTAGTGTTACAGGGATAGAGTTTCGACTTATAAACTTAAAACATTCGCTACTATAACCTTATTGTTATTAAACTTAAATTAAAATTAAAATTAAAATTATAAATATATATATTTCTTAGATAGGAAGAAAGAAAAAGGGGTAGGTTCATCGGCTGAATTCGTGGCCTTTTATAGGCCCATTTTTAACTGTAGAGATCCGCGATCGCGGTACATTTGTTCCTCACAGCTCCGCAGTTGCGGTGCTTTGGATTCCAGCTCACCAAATGAATTAAACGTGGGCTGTTGATTATTTTATAATATAATATATATATATATATATATATATATATATATATATATATATATATATATATATATATATATATATATATATATATATATATATATATATATATATATATATATATAATTAATTATATATTATATTATATTCTTGTGCATAGTTGACTTGTATTTTTAGCTCCGTTGAGTCGCACGCTGATAGTTGGTTCATGTCTCGGTTCCGGATTTTCGAACGTCCTTTCGTACGATTTAATATCTTGTACTTTGCGTTTTGCGAATTGTACTCTTGTGATTTTTAGACGTTTCTCGTCAATAAATTGAACCACTTGGATTGTACTTTGTACTTTTTAGCATTTTGGTCATTTGCGTCTTCAAATCGTCGATTCTGTGTTTTGTCTTCACCTTTTATTATTTAAAGGAATATCACTTGTAAATAGAACAATTGCAACTAAAAGCTTGTCTTTCTTGAAGGATAATGCTATGAAATATATGTTCGTTTTTAGCATTATCACTCTTCACGAGTATCGACTACATGTGCAAGAAAAGCCATGCCACCACCACTAAGGAGCCGACGTGCCCGTGCATAAGTGCACAATGGCACAAGTCTTCTCCGTTTCTCACCATGAATAATTAACTCTCCCCCACTTGGGGTCGTCACACAAATAAATTTCTCATGACATGCAATATCGGCCCTATAATGATAGAGCCAATCCATGCCAACGACAACATCGAACTCACCCAAGGTCATCGGGATAAGGTCAATTTTAAAGGTATCGGCACCAACATGACATCACAATCTTTACACACATCAACCCCTAGCACCGTCTTACCATTCGCTATTTCGACTTCCACCAGATGACTTAACTTAGCTAGCAGTTTATTAAGCTTAGGCACAAACTTTGGAGACACAAACGATAAACTAGCACCACTATCAAATAGTATCCTTGCCGGATTAGAGTTAACCATGAAAGTACCTGAGACAACTTCATTGGACTTCTCGACTAAATAATTAGTCATCAAATAATTTCGCCCCTAGCCGTACCCTCCGCCTTTTCGAGCTTCTTGACTTGGTCTCCATGCAAATCGGGGCATTCCGACCTTCGTTGCCTTTCCTTTTGACAGTTAAGACATGTGATTTTGTTAGAAGAGGGGTTCGTGCAATCACGAGCTAAGTGCCCATATTGCCAGCAATTATAGCACTGAGGTGAGATGACCCGTCCTAATCCATAAGGATAAATACAATAACATATGATTACATCGCAAGGTATATGACCTCTAAATAATAAATTTTACAAACATTGCATTCGTTTTTAAAAGACAACTTTCATTACATCAAAAGATGACAGGCATGCATACCATTTAATAATTTCCCCACTATAAATGACCTAATCTATCATTTAGTTAATAATAATAATCTTTATTGATCTCAATGACTTGAATGCAACGTCTTTTGAAATATGAAATGAATGACTCCAAGTAATATCTTTAAAATGAGCAAATGCACAGCGAAAGATTTCTTTCAATCCTGAGAATAAACATGCTTTCAAGTGTCAACCAAAAGGTTGGTGAGTTCATTAGTTTATCATAAACAATCATTTCCATTAATTTAATAGACCACAAGATTTCTATTTCCATTTCTCATAAACATCAACTCATATCAGGCATTTCACACTGCATAGAGATAAAAATCATTCATATGGTGAACACCTGGTAACTGACCTTAACAAGATGCATATAGAATATCCCGATCATTTCGGGACTCCCTTCGGACATGATAAATTCGAAGTACTAAAGCATCCGGTACTTTAGATGGGGCTTGTTGGGCCCAATAGATCTATCTTTAGGAATCGCATCAATTAGGGTGTCTGTTCCCTAATTCTTAGATTACCAGACTAAAAAGGGGCATATTCAGTTTAATAATCCAGCCATAGAATGTAGTTTTAAGTACTTGTGTCTATTTCGTCAAACATTTATAAAAACAACGCATGTATTCTCAGTCCAAAAAATACATATTGCAAAAGCATTTAAAAAAGGAGCAAATGAAACTCACAATACTGTATTTCGTAGCAATTATACATATGACGGCACTGAACAAGTGCAGGGTTGGCCTCGGATTCACGAACCTATATCATTTGTATGTATATATATATATATATATATATATATATATATATATATATATATATATATATATATATATCAAAACACATAATTGTAATCGAATAAGTTTATATTTATAATTTATTAATTATATTATTTTTATATTAATAATATATATATATATATATATATATATATATATATATATATATATATATATATATATATATATATGTCTCCTATATTCTTTTTGTATATAAAAATATTAAATTCGGTTATGTTATATGTATTACATATAGTTATATATATCTAATAGTTATTTTAGTAATAATAATGATACTAGTAATAATAAAAATGATAATAATAATGATAATAATAATGATAATACTAATTATTATTGTTGATAGTGTTAGTAATAATATTGATGATAGTGATATTACTAATTATTAGTTTACTTAAATCATAATTTTATCGATAGTTTTTAAATCCATAAATTTATATATATACTTATAATCTTAATAATAATATCTTTAAAAACATTTATTTTCATAATCATAATACATTTAATAATAATGATATTGAAAATATTAACTCTTGATATTAAAGCTTATTACTTGATAATAATAATTATAACAATCTTATTATTAATGGTAATCTTAATAAAATACTTTTGTTAATAATAATCATAATTGTAACTAGGGTTATGATAATAATAATAATAATAATAATAATAATAATAATAATAATAATAATAATAATAATAATAATAATAATAATAATAATAATAATAATAATAATAATAATAATAATAATAATAATAATAATAATAAAGGGTAACTAATACTTGTATTAGTAATAATAATAATACTAATATCTAATGTTCGTAATACTTAATAATAATAATACCAATAATAATTATAATTCTAATACTTAATGATAATAATAATAATAATAATAATAATAATAATAATAATAATAATAATAATAATAATAATAATAATAATAATAATAATAATAATAATAATAATAATAATAATAATAATCATAACAATTAATAACAATAACAATAACATTAGTAATACTTATAATTCTCATAACTATGATATTATAATAATAATAATTACAATAATACTAATAATAACATCATAATAATAATAGTAATAATAATAATAATAATCATAATAATAAAAATAATAACAATAATAATGATAATAATAATAATTATAAGAAAAGAAAACTAACTTAACAAGCTTTTCTAAAAGAATGCCCTGAACCGGACTCGAACCCGAGACCTCTCGCTCACCCGCAAACACGCATAACCAATGCTCTGCCGATCCTTTTCTGTTTTAATTCATGATTTACTTATTTTAAACCGTTTTCCATTTCTTCTTCTTCATTACATTTAGCAGGCTGTGGCAACATCACCATTGCAGCGAAAAAAAATAATAAATGGACTTTAGGAATCTCAAACGACACAGAAACCAGGCTGTGGAATAATTTAATTGACAGAATAAAGAAAAATTTTTTTAAAAAAAAATTGCAGCAGTAGCTTCATTATGAACACGATGAAGTTTAAAATTCGATTTTAAATTTTGGAAAGTTTTATTAATTGATTTCTTCACAAAAGATATTCTAAATGAAGTTCCAAATGTTTGATAATTAAAATTATACCTCATAACTTCACAGAACACTCGAATTTGAATCATATTCATACATTTTTACTTTTTATTTTTATAGTTTTGACTTCGAAATTAGAAATCAATCGAAAGAATTGGAGATTGAAAGCTTACAGGTAGTTTAAACAGATGATTCCTAACATTTCTGTATTATTAGCTTTTGATGGTTAATTCAGTTTCGAGCTTTTGATCTAAAATCTGTCGTGAACAGGGAAACCGAACTTGTTCCTGATATTTCTGTTTAATTCATCAATTAGCAGGTAATAGTAGTTACGATTTATGTTGAAGGTGAATAATTGAATGATTCTTTTTTTTTCATAATCTGAGTCAACTGATTGTTATATGGTGAAGATATGGATCGACCATTGATCACGGGCAAACAGAAAACTAAATAAAATAGAATAAAAATTGATAGAGACAGAGATGAATATCGATCTTATATACATATTAGTTCCTATATATTATTTTTAATATTTAATAATAAATAATAAATATCCTAATTATAATAATGCTGTTAGTAAAAAAAATAATGATAATAATAATAGTACAAATTTTGATAACTATAATTATAACAATGATTTTTGATTTTTTTTTTCTTTTTAATGTTAATGGTAATCATAAAAGTAATAATATTAATAATAATAGTATTAATAATAATAACTAATAATAATAAAATTTTAATCATTCTTTTAATAATATTTATATTTAAAATCTTTGTTTTAATAACCGTAAATGTGATGCCCCGTACTAAATCATCATGTACGGACCATCAACAACAGGATCATTACAAGGTTAAGTACTATATGCGTTTTCAAAAAGAGTTTGCATTCATAATTAAAAGTGATGTCAAACCAACATCGAAAGTTTTACATTCCAAAAGTATGCTTCACTAAGTAGAAGCAATAATTAAGTGTACGTGACCCCAAATGGTCGTTACAAGTCATAATTCAAAAGTACTAATGTTTGAATGCAAAGTAAAGTAGTTCATGCGTGGACAACTCTAAGCAGCGGGAGTCTACAGCACCACAAGTAAGACAGCGGAAGCAACCTCAAGCACCTGAGAAATACATGCTTAAAAATGTCAACACAAAGGTTGGTGAGCTATAGTTTAAGTATAACAGTATGTAAGGTATATGTTAACCGTGGGCACTTGGTAACTAACTTAACGTTTATACCCCCTGAAAGTACACTTGGCAAGTGCGTATGTCTACAAAGTATTAAACACTCGTTAAATGCTAGCGCGACTAGCCCGAGTGGGGATGTCAAACCCTATGGATCCATATCTAAGATTCGCGTTCACGGTTCAAAAACCAATGATTAAACGTTACCGAGCTAAAGGGAATGTTTATGCCGTTGTATAACCCACACATATATAAGTTTAAGTACTCATTCCTAATATGTAAAACATAAAATCCACATGTATTCTCAGTTCCCAAAATAAGTTAAAGTAAAAAGGGAATGCTATAACTCATAATGATAATGTAGTCGTAAAGTCGGTTCGGAAAAGGTATGCAAGTAATCGGTCCGAAGGTCCTCAACCTAAGGCAAATAATACTAAGTCAGTAAATCGTCTTAATAGGTTTAAAAGTATGTATTTAAGGTCTTAAGGGTCATCATCATTCATCATTTAACAAAAGGCGTAAAGTAGGTTTCGTTTATGAAAGTAGTTTAAAACAAAGTCAGAATTCAGTCAGTCACCACGGCCTCTACCCTTACTGAATTAAGGTGAGACCAGTGGCCATGGCTCCGTATATGAGTCCCTTAAGTGTGGTAAAATTTACAGAAGCAAACTCGTCTTGGTTTGACCGTGGCGACGGTCTAAGTGCGAGTAGGTCAGAAATTTCTGCACAACGTTAAAGGACATAGTGACGATCGGAGGGCCATAAATCCTAAACCGTAACTCGGATTAAGACGAGTCCTATATGAAAAGTTATCTACTTGAAAAGTTATATCTAAAAATCATGGTTAGAATAGCCCAGGTCTGCTGGTCTGTTACAGAAACAGCAGGTCAGTAGGTTTTGGACAGAAACAGTAAGTTTAAAAGGGTTCCGGTGGTCTTGGTGCTTGATGTTCATCATGGTTCTCATCCTTGATGCATATAGCTTCAAGTGTACAACTCATGGGTGTGTTTACATCATCTTAACCAAGTCTTGACCATCATAACACTAGTGCAAGTCTAAGACATGAAGCACAACTCACTTAAGAGTTGCATGTAGTTTGATGAACCAAAGTTACATCAAAGTCTTAGGTTTGACACTTACATGAACTATAATAGAAATATTGAACTCTAAACTTGAAAATAAACTAACTAATCAAGATCATAAGTAGTAGAACATAGTTCTTAGTTTGATCTTGAAGATCCAAGACTCAAAAGTCTAGATCCAAAGTTATATTTAAAGAAAACTTATTTGTGTGTTCTTGAACTTTCAAAGTTAACTTAATTTGTTCAAGAGATATGAGATCAAGACTAACTTGTAGTACTTGACCATATAAACTAACTACATGAAATTAAAGTGCATAAAATGAAGAAGTAAACTTAAATAAACAAGAAAAGGTTCATGGTTGTTCATACTTTAAAGATTCAAACCAAAGTTTGATCTTTAGAAAGTAAACTTTAAAGTTTACTTCATGAGCTTCAAGAATGTCTTTAACAACACATGAACTTGCAATCTTTTTAAGAAAGTATATGTGGAACCATAACTAGTAAGTTATGTTCTTGAGTGTTCTTGATAAATACAAGATATAATGAAGAATAAAACTAGTAAGTTAGATTCTTGAAACCAAGTAAGTAAATAACTAACAACTACTAGTAATCAACACAAGTAAACAAAGATTAAAACAAACAAAGTATGATGATGATTATGGAATGTTTGAATTCGGTTTTAATCAAGAAAGAAGAAGAGAAAAACTCAAGACACTAACAAGATTTAGAGAGAAAAAGTGAGAGAGAAAGTTGAGAGAAAGTTGAGAGTTATTTTGTGTGTGTGTTTTGGAATGAAGAATGCAAGTAATGAAGTAGTAAAAAAAAATTAAAACTCCCCTACCACCTAAGGAGGCCGACGGTTTAGTTCAAAGGAGGGGGAAGAGGAAAACACACTAGTTACTTGTATGATAAAGCCTTTAAAGTTGGATAATGGGTGTTAGTTCATGGGGATGAGAAGTAACAAGATTCCAAGTGTAACTTAATCCATCTAGTTGCCATCTAAATGATACTTACAACTCTTAGTGGACTAGTTAATCCACTTAAAATGTAGGGTGGGCTTATAAGCCCAAAGTCATAAGTCCATTTCACCAATAAAGCCCAAGTTCACTTAATTAACAAATTAAGTCCAATTAAAGCCCAAGTAATTAACTAATAACTATAGTTAATTAAAATGATTAATAAAATTAATCATGAATGCAAATAATATGTGAAAATATTATTCGTGTAAGTTTCGTGTGTCACAAAGACGTTTCGGGCAATTAAAGTCAAGTTCGGGCAATCATGGCAACATGTAAATGTAATAACATACATTCGTTTAATCACACGTATTAATAATAATTATTATTAATAAATAAACGTTGGAAATTCCAGGGTCGTTACATTACCCACCTGTTAAAGAAAATTTCGTCCCGAAATTTTAAGCTGAGGTAGATGGAGGAGTCGAGAAAAGGTGAGGATACTTCCGCATCATTTGATCCTCTCGCTCCCAAGTAAACTCAGGTCCTCGTTTGGCATTCCATCGTACTCGAACGATCGGAATCTTGTTGTGTTTCAAAGTTTTGATATCACGATCCATAATTTCAACAGGTTTTTCCACAAAGTGGAGTTTGTCGTCAATAGTAAGTTCTTCCAATGGTATGATAAGTTCAGGTGCAGCAAGACACTTCTTCAAGTTTGACACATGGAAGGTAGGATGAACTGAGCTCAATTGTGCTGGTAGATCCAAACGGTATGCAACGGGTCCAACACGTTCCAATATTTCAAAAGGACCAATGTATCGTGGGTTTAACTTTCCACGTTTTCCAAAACGAATCACACCTTTCCAAGGTGCAACCTTTAACATTACATGATCACCAACGTTGAATTCAAAGTCCTTACGTTTAAGATCGGCATAACTCTTTTGACGATCACGGGCAGTCTTAAGTCTAGCTTGGATCTGAGCAATCTTCTCCGTGGTTTCGTAGACTACCTCGGGTCCGGTGATTTGCTTTCGCCTACTTCAGCCCAACAAATAGGAGATCGGCACTTACGGCCATACAATGCTTCAAAAGGTGCGGCATTAATGCTCGAGTGATAACTGTTGTTGTACGAGAATTCGGCTAGTGGCAGATGCCTTTCCTAGGCCTTTCCAAAATCAATGACACATGCACGTAACATGTCTTCCAACGTCTGAATCGTTCGTTCACTTTGCCCGTCAGTCTGAGGATGATAATCAGTACTCATGTCAAGACGGGTTCCCATGGCTTCTTGCAAAGAACGCCAAAATCTAGAAGCAAAACGGGGATCGCGATCGGAGATGATCGATAAAGGTACACCATGACGAGATACAACCTCCTTGATGTATAATTAAGCAAGTCTCTCCATTGTATCCGTTTCCTTCATCGCTAGAAAGTGTGCAGATTTGGTAAGGCGGTCAACAATAACCCAAATGGTATTGTATCCGCCCACCGTCTTTGGTAGCTTAGTGATGAAATCCATTGTTATCCGTTCCCACTTCCATTGTGGGATTTCTGGTTGTTGAAGTAACTTAGAAGGTCTCTGATGCTCGGCTTTAACCTTCGAGCAAGTCAAACACTTACCAACATAAGTCGCAACGTCCTTCTTGAGATTTGGCCACCAATATTGTTCTTTGAGGTCGTGGTACATCTTGCCCGCACCGGGGTGAATCGAATATCTCGATTTGTATGCTTCATCAAGTATCAGGTTTCGTAGATCTCCATAATAAGGTACCCAAATTATTCCGGCATAACATCGGAGTCCAGACTCCCTAACCTCGAATCGAGAGACAAGTATGTTCAAATGTTCGTGAGATATATTCTCCTCCTTGAGAGCCTCATCTTGGGCTACTCTGATTTGACTATTGAAGTTCGAATGGATGGTGATGTTCAGAGCCCTAACACGAAGAGGTGTCATCCTCTCCTTTCGGCTTAAAGCGTCAGCTACAACATTGGCCTTGCCAGGGTGATAACGTAGTTCACAATTGTAGTCGTTGAGCATCTCGATCCATCGACGCTGTCTCATATTCAGTTGCTTCTGATCGAATATATGTTGGAGACTCTTGTGATCGGTGAAGATAGTACTCTTAGTTCCATACAAATAGTTTCTCCACAATTTGAGTGCAAAGACAACGGCTCCAAGTTCAAGATCGTGAGTAGTGTAGTTCCGCTCGTGAATCTTCAATTGTCGGGAGGCATAGGCAATAACTTTTGATCGTTGCATCAGTACACAACCAAAACCACTCTTCGATGCATCACAATAAACAACAAAGTCGTCACTGCCCTCAGGAAGTGATAGGATAGGTGCGGTGGTCAACTTCTTCTTCAAGGTTTGGAATGCTGATTCGTGTGCGGGTTCCCAAGTGAACTTCTTGCCCTTGTGAGTCAGCGCGGTCAAAGGACGCGCAATCAGAGAAAATCCTTCGATGAATCTTCGATAATAACCGGCGAGACCTAGGAATTGGCGAATATGCGTCGGAGTAGTGGGGGTCTCCCACTTGCTGATGGCTTCAATCTTGGCGGGATCAACTTTGATACCCTGGTCGCTTACAACATGACCCAAAAATTGTACTTCCTTCAACCAAAATTCACACTTGGAGAATTTGGCGTAAAGTTGCTCTTGTCTTAAGAGTTCAAGCACTAATCGGAGGTGTTGCTCATGTTCTTCTTCGCTCTTAGAGTAGATGAGGATATCATCTATGAAGACGATAACAAACTTGTCCAAGTAAGGCTTGCAGACACGATTCATGAGGTCCATGAACACGGCAGCGGCATTTGTCAAACCGAATGGCATCACGAGAAACTCATAATGACCATATCGGGTCCTGAATGCAGTTTTCATCACGTCACTTTCCTTCACCCTCAGCTGGTGATATCCGAATCGCAAATCGATCTTTGAATAAACGCTCGATCCTTGTAGTTGATCAAAAAGATCGTCAATTCGTGGAAGAGGATACCGATTCTTGATAGTCAATTTGTTGAATTCACAGTAGTCGATACACATACGGAAGGATCCATCCTTCTTCTTCACAAACAACACGGGTGCGCCCCAAGGCGAGAAGCTTGGTTGGATAAACCCTCGATCTAATAACTCTTGTAGCTGACTCTGCAATTCTTGCATCTCGAACGGTGCGAGTCTATAAGGTGCGCGAGCTACAGGTGCAGCTCCTGGCACTAAATCAATCTGAAACTCTACAGCTCTCTGCGGCGGCAATCCAAGCAATTCCTCTGGGAAGACATCGGAAAATTCGTTCACAATTCGAACGTCGTTCACGTTCTTCACCTCAGTTTTTACCGCTTTCACATGTGCTAGGACAGCAAAACGACCCTTCTTCATAATCTTTTGCGCTTTCACGCAACTAATGAGGTTCATCTTTGAGGTACATCTCTCTCCATAGATAACCAGTGGTTCGCCATCTCCTTGTGGTATGCGAAGTGCTTTATCTCCACAGATAATATCAGCCTTTATCTTGCTCAACCAATCTATACCGACGATCACGTCAAAACTTCCCAGTTTGATAGGTATCAAGTCAATTTCGAAATCTGCACCAGCTATGTTGATAACAGCTCCACGACTAATATGGTCAACCTTTTCAAGTTTTCCATTTGCGACCTCGACAAGCATACTTTCTTTTAACGGGACTAATGACCAATTAATCTTATCGCAAAAATGTCTACATACATAACTTCTATCCGCACCAGTATCAAACAAGACAGAAGCTAAAAGATTGTTGATTGTGAATATACCTGTCACCAAGTCGGGGTTATCGTGTGCATCCCTTGCATTAACATTGAAGGCTCTACCTCGGGGTGGTCCGCCGTCTTTTAGCTTGTTTGGGCACGCGTTTCTGAAATGGCCCATCTGCCCACATTCGCAGCACTTCTTCGGTCCATTGGTGTTCGGTTTCCCATTCAAAATGGTGACCTTGCAGTCCTTTCCGATATGCCCAGCCCGTTGGCACTTCTCACAGACAACATTGCAATATCCAGTATGGTGCTTGTAGCACCGCTTGCATTGTGGTAAGGTTCCTTTGTAGTTCGGGTTAGTGTTGGTTTTGTTGTTGGGATTAGGGTTTCCACTGTTGTTGTGCCTCTTGGCGGGGGTCTGATCGTAGTTTCTCCCCCTGTTATTGTTGTTGTTGTTGTTGTTGTGGTTGTTGTGGTTATTATCCCATTTCCTCTTTTCGCTACTACCAGTTTCAAACTTAGCCTTCTCCGGCTCGTCAAGGATGATTTGATTCAATAGAGTATGCGCCATGCGCATTGCTTCGGGAACACTCGGTGGCTTGGATGAGGTAACATTACCCTTGATGGACTTAGGAAGTCCCGAGAAGTATTTCTCCAAGCGCTTAAATTCGGGGGTGACCATGGTCGGACACATAAGAGCCAACTCCAAAAACCTACGATTGTAACTGTTAAGGTCGTTCCCTACGGCCTTCAACTGCATGAATTCAATTTCCATCTTCTGAATTTCGGTTCTCGGACAATACTCATCAATCATAGCCGCCTTGAATTCCTCCCATGGCGTATCATACGCCTCATCGATACCTTTCGCTTGAGCTAACGTGTTCCACCATGTTAGCGCGCCGTCAGATAGCGTGCAAGATGCAAACTTGGTCTTATTGTCCTCTGAACAGTTGCTAACTCAGAATACTGATTCAAGTTTCTCGAACCATCTGGTGAGACCAACTGGTCCCTCGGTGCCGCTGAAGTTATGCGGTTTGCAGCTCTGGAATTCCTTGTATGTACACCCATTTCGAACGGGTGGAATAACCGGTGCTGGTGGCGGTGGAGCTTAGAGATTTCTTTCTGCTAGGGCTGCAGCGACCCGTTCGTTGATCATGTCCTCAATCTGGGCGGCGGTAGGTGTGGATCTTCCGTTAGCCATGGTATTCTAAACAAAAATTTTGACTCAAGTCATAATCCAGTATGCAAGTAGTAATAATACAGTATATAGTGACCAACATGGAATCAAAACATCACATGTTATTAAATAATGCATCTAGGTACAAATACCACAGAATCATCGTACAACAATGTAAATAGAACATCGTGCAAGAATTAAATAACGCAAAGTTCCATTCATTAATAATAATAAGTTTCATACATCTGAATAAGTTCGTACAATACATATGAAATACATGAAACTACAACTAGATTACATCATGAAATCTAAATACAAAGTCCTACGGTGAAGGCGGGTGAACTGCTCCTCGAGCCAACTGCTCCTCGAGCTCAGTGACTCGAGCTCGGAGAGTCTCAATCTCCCTCATCAGTTCCTCGTTAGAGGGAGCTGGTGGGGCAGGCGGTGCAGGTGGGGTGGATGGTGCGGGTGGTGCCGGTGGTGCTGATGTAGATGGTCCGGCTCTGGATGTAGACGGTACGTCCCTAGATGTAAGTGGTCCGTATCTAAATCTAGGTGGTACAGTTCCAGGAATAGTCAATACGTAACGGGGAACCTTACGTATCTGTGGGTCAGCAGGGTATGGCACAACTCGTTTACGAGCAGTAACCCTACGACGATGGCCAAATGCGTTAGTAAAAGCACGACCTCCATTCACCCCTGGAATGACGGTGCCGTCGAAACGGTACCGCTTCTTCGGCAGGGTGGAGGGTGCCTGAATAGGTCTATCAGCAGGATCCTCATCATCGCGGGAGTCGTCTGATGATGAAGAATCGGCGGATGATGAGTCATCCGAATCGTGTGGTGGTGACACTGGTGGCTGAGCTGGTAATCCGAAGCGTCCGAAGGCGGCCAACATCTGTCTGTGTCTGCCTGGCGGAATCAAGACTAAACGTCCGTCGGGAGTGCGTCGGCAAGGCGTGCGCATGTGGTTACGAAACGGCCCTTCCCCGAACTACGCGGGGATCTCAATACCACCAATGCGGGGCTGTGACCTCGAGGGTCCGGGAGCAGACACTAGGGCAGGTGCACTAGTACCAGTTCCGGAAGTGGAAGCGCCGGGATCACTAGTGGGTGTCGGGGCCAGTGTATCGGCAGTAGCAGCAGCAGGTGTAGCAGTAGGTAGGGCGACGGGGTCTGAGTCTGTACTGCCCGAAATGCCAGCAGGTGGAACATCCGACATCTGAACAAGGAAAAATAAATTTTCCATGTCAGTATGTCATAAAGCAAGCAAATAATAGGCCAACAGTTAAAATCATGTATAACAATAAGTAGCATGGCAATAATAACGAATCGTACAGAAGTAGCATGCAATTGAAAGCAAGTAATATCATGCAGTAGTGAAATCATGTAGTAGCATACGGCATATAACGAAAAAAGTAAGCAGTAGCATGCAGTAAATTCAGCGGAAACAAGTAAACTAGCAAGTTGTAGATTAGTCCTATTAGTGAATCCTACTCGGGTCGGTCTTTGACTCACTAATGCAACCTAATTCCCTACAACCAATGCTCTGATACCAAATGTGATGCCCCATACTAAATCATCATGTACGGACCATCAACAACAGGATCATTACAAGGTTAAGTACTATATGCGTTTTCAAAAAGAGTTTGCATTCATAATTAAAAGTGATGTCAAACCAACATCGAAAGTTTTACATTCCAAAAGTATGCTTCACTAAGTAGAAGCAATAATTAAGTGTACGTGACCCCAAATGGTTGTTACAAGTCATAATTCAAAAGTACTAATGTTTGAATGCAAAGTAAAGTAGTTCATGCGTAGACAACTCTAAGCAGCGAGTGTCTACAGTACAACAAGTAAGACAGCGGAAGCAACCTCAAGCACCTGAGAAATACATGCTTAAAAATGTCAACACAAAGGTTGGTGAGCTATAGTTTAAGTATAACAGTATGTAAGGTAGGACACGAGATTTCAGTGCTACAAAGAGCGTTTCAAAACAGTATGATAAAGTATATGTTAACCGTGGGCACTTGGTAACTAACTTAACGTTTATACCCCCTGAAAGTACACTTGGCAAGTGCGTATGTCTACGAAGTATTAAACACTCATTAAATGCTAGCGCGACTAGCCCGAGTGGGGATGTCAAACCCTATGGATCCATATCTAAGATTCGTGTTCACGGTTCAAAAACCAATGATTAAACGTTACCGAGCTAAAGGGAATGTTTATGCCGTTGTATAACCCACACATATATAAGTTTAAGTACTCGTGCCTAGTATGTAAAACATAAAATCCACATGTATTCTCAGTTCCCAAAATAAGTTAAAGTAAAAAGGGAATGCTATAACTCACAATGATAATGTAGTCGTAAAGTCGGTTCGGAAAAGGTATGCAAGTAATCGGTCCGAAGGTCCTCAACCTAAGGAAAATAATACTAAGTCAGTAAATTGTCTTAATAGGTTTAAAAGTATGTATTTAAGGTCTTAAGGGTCATCATCATTCATCATTTAACAAAAGGCGTAAAGTAGGTTTCGTTTATGAAAGTAGTTTAAAACAAAGTCAGAATTCAGTCAGTCACCACGGCCTCTACCCTTACTGAATTAAGGTGAGACCAGTGGCCATGGCTCCGTATATGAGTCCCTTAAGTGTGGTAAAATTTACAGAAGCAAACTCGTCTTGGTTTGACCGTGGCGACGGTCTAAGTGCGAGTAGGTCAGAAATTTCTGCACAACGTTAAAGGACATAGTGACGATCGGAGGGCCATAAATCCTAAACCGTAACTCGGATTAAGACGAGTCCTATATGAAAAGTTATCTACTCGAAAAGTTCTATCTAAAAATCATGGTTAGAACAGTTCAGGTCTGCTGGTCTGTTACAGAAACAGCAGGTCAGTAGGTTTTGGACAGAAACAGTAAGTTTAAAAGGGTTCCGGTGGTCTTGGTGCTTGATGTTCATCATGGTTCTCATCCTTGATGCATATAGCTTCAAGTGTACAACTAATGGGTGTGTTTACATCATCTTAACCAAGTCTTGACCATCATAACACTAGTGCAAGTCTAAGACATGAAGCACAACTCACTTAAGAGTTGCATGTAGTTTGATGAACCAAAGTTACATCAAAGTCTTAGGTTTGACACTTACATGAACTATAATAGAAATATTGAACTCTAAACTTGAAAATAAACTAACTAATCAAGATCATAAGTAGTAGAACATAGTTCTTAGTTTGATCTTGAAGATCCAAGACTCAAAAGTCTAGATCCAAAGTTATATTTAAAGAAAACTTATTTGTGTGTTCTTGAACTTTCAAAGTTAACTTAATTTGTTCAAGAGATATGAGATCAAGACTAACTTGTAGTACTTGACCATATAAACTAACTACATGAAATTAAAGTGCATAAAATGAAGAAGTAAACTTAAATAAACAAGAAAAGGTTCATGGTTGTTCATACTTTAAAGATTCAAACCAAAGTTTGATCTTTAGAAAGTAAACTTTAAAGTTTACTTCATGAGCTTCAAGAATGTCTTTAACAACACATGAACTTGCAATCTTTTTAAGAAAGTATATGTAGAACCATAACTAGTAAGTTATGTTCTTGAGTGTTTTTGATAAATACAAGATATAATGAAGAATAAAACTAGTAAGTTAGATTCTTGAAACCAAGTAAGTAAATAACTAACAACTACTAGTAATCAACACAAGTAAACAAAGATTAAAACAAACAAAGTATGATGATGATTATGGAATGTTTGAATTCAGTTTTAATCAAGAAAGAAGAAGAGAAAAACTCAAGACACTTACAAGATTTAGAGAGAAAAAGTGAGAGAGAAAGTTGAGAGAAAGTTGAGAGTTATTTTGTGTGTGTGTTTTGGAATGAAGAATGCAAGTAATGAAGTAGTAAAAAAAAATTAAAACTCCCCTACCACCTAAGGAGGCCGACGGTTTGGTTCAAAGGAGGGGGAAGAGGAAAACACACTAGTTACTTGTATGATAAAGCCTTTAAAGTTGGATAATGGGTGTTAGTTCATGGGGATGAGAAGTAACAAGATTCCAAGCGTAACTTAATCCATCTAGTTGCCATCTAAATGATACTTACAAGTCTTAGTGGACTAGTTAATCCACTTAAAATTTAGGGTGGGCTTATAAGCCCAAAGTCATAAGTCCATTTCACCAATAAAGCCCAAGTTCACTTAATTAACAAATTAAGTCCAATTAAAGCCCAAGTAATTAACTAATAACTATAGTTAATTAAAATGATTAATAAAATTAATCATGAATGCAAATAATATGTGAAAATATTATCCATGTAAGTTTCGTGTGTCACAAAGACGTTTCGGGCAATTAAAGTCAAGTTCGGGCAATCATGGCAACATGTAAATGTAATAACATACATTCGTTTAATCACACGTATTAATAATAATAATTATTAATAAATAAACGTTGGAAATTCCAGGGTCGTTACATTACCCACCTGTTAAAGAAAATTTCGTCCCGAAATTTTAAGCTGAGGTAGATGGAGGAGTCGGGAAAAAGTGAGGATACTTCCGCATCATTTGATCCTCTCGCTCCCAAGTAAACTCAGGTCCTCGTTTGGCATTCCATCATACTCGAACGATCGAAATCTTGTTGCGTTTCAAAGTTTTGATCTCACGATCCA